>NW_020800208.1:0-17838 GCF_003590095.1 Trichoplusia ni
TAGGTACTAGTGTTTTACAAGGAACGACTGCCTATCTGACCTCATCCTGTTAGGTGGGCAACACGATACCCCTTAGACTGGTTGTCAGACTGTTCAAGCTTCTTATACCTGTAACAACTGTCAAAGATGAAGGAACAACAGCCGGGACCCACAGTTTAACGTGCCTTCTGAAACACGGAGAAACACAGGTTAATTAAGCATTAAATTACTGATGAGCTTCTTTCATAAATTAAGGTAACCGTGCGGGCTTCGGTTAATAAAAAAAATCGTAAATATAAAAGCCTTACTTATTGAACCTGACTCCTAAACAACGAAACGTCTTCGGTTAATGCTAATATTACAATAAAAGTCGTCGAGACGGCTACTTAACAGTAAACTATCTACGCGCGACAAATAGGTACTGTTATTTACGCATTTCACGAAAACACTTAGCATGGGAATAAAATACTATTATTTTACGTAAAATATTACAATAACTTAATCCAAATTGTTGACTTTCTATACCACATTTCTTTTGATTCGTTCTAGCTGTTCAGCAATTTTTTCCCGAGTTTTATTAGTGTTTTACTTCCGCTTTAGGTGCAAAAAATATTATTTGTTATTTTTAAACTAAAATTAAACTATTTTAAAATAAAAGTAACATAAGCTGGCTCTTAAGGATTAAGTGATAATAAAGAAATCATATAAACTTCGCGCTCTATTCAATTCCATGCTCATGTGACAGACCACAATGTTACCATTCTATTAAAATAACAAACCAGCTGATAAATAATTTGGTCTTGCGTATGTATTTTGCTTTCATTATTGAATGTGATTCACTATGTTACGTAAAAAGTAAAAAATATTTTTTCTACTATTTATAAATACCGAATGAATCTAATTGGAATTAAAAAAGGTTAGCAACCTAGCAAAACTACCGACTCAAGTCAGATCATCAGATGCACGCTAATTGCAAATGGCGTCCGTCTGACGGATGATTGCTCGCGTCAAAATGCATTCGCGATGTTTTAAAAACGTGTAAAAGCTATTATTTATCGTTGTAAACTCTACATTTACACTTACAAACGGTGAGTATTTAGACAAATTAGTGCTATGATAGTTACGTAATGCGTTTTGTTATTGTTAATGCTTCCCCAGTCCATCGACTGTCTCTTTCGTTTGTTATGATTCGTTCCTCATGATTATTTACAACCGGCGGGCGGCGACGTATATGCATCTCTTTCGGTACCACAGTTTTCTTGCAATGGGTTTTTCATTTTTAAGTGTCTGCGAGCGAGACCGCGGGCGGGCTGCGGGGGCCCGACGGAAAAATATGAACAAAATTTTGTGCTCTTAAAAATTATTGATTTTTCATCGTTAAAAAAATAAAGTGAGCCGAGCGAGTGTCTAATTGCATACGTTATGTGAAGTCGGACGGTCTCACAACTGTGAGTATATGGCTATTTTCGTAGTTTTCCCTTAAACGAAGGTTGTGAAAAGTCACATTTTTTCAGTAAAATGATCATCGACCATATTGTCGTGTGTTGGTTTAGATATTGCGTTCGGCGGCTGGCGGCGGTGTGATTGTTTAAATATTGATTTTTTTTATTTGGAGTATGTGCATGTGTGCGGCGTGAATGTTTATAACTTTAGTTGGGGCCTGCGATATGCTACTATTTTGGGATCGTCCAAATGTTGGCTTTGTACTCAAGAACACCATTGTAACTCTAGCGTTTGGACCGCACGGAAAGTGTTTAGTATAGTTCCCGATATTCGGTAAGTCATTTAAAAACCTTGTGATTATTTGCGCTTAGTTTTTTTATCGGTCATAACTGAATCTAATGTTTGCCGCTCAGTTTAACGTAAAACGCCGATAAGATATTAAGTACCATGGTTTGGGGCCTATTTTTTTTTCGATATTGTGTATAGGTACAGGAAAATGTTGAGTTGTTTTGTGATAAGCGAGTTGTGTGACAATGTTGGGAAAATGAATCATGAACGCCGAAAACTGAATTGTTTCTCCTGAAATTTGTAAGTTGTAAAATATGTTGGAACCCAAATAACTTATTCGAATCTCGGAATCGGGTCTAAAAATAATAGACACGGCCAATGGAGCGTTTATTTTTTCAGGCTGAGGTCTAAGTGTATACAGCCGGTGTATTGATAAGTCAGGAATTTCATCATTTCCGCCTCGTTTCTTATCTGTTTTCAGTAGGTTATGCTCGTTAGATCTGCGCGAACATAAATGAGGAAAATGTTGCGGAAAAATAAAAACTATGTTGAAATAAAAAAAGATTAAGTTGAAAATCTAATTGATAAATTTTACGACTACATGTTTTGACAGCTAGCTAATTTAATTTAACATTGTAAAGTTATGGCTAGAATATACTTGCTTACATTTTTTTACGTTACTAAAGAGGTTTTTCTGTAACTTTTCGATAAGGTCAAATATTCTTTGCCTGGATCAAAGAGTTATACGAAAGCATCGTAGAACAAAATTTCCGAAATCCTATTTTATAAACAAAATAAAACTAAGCATTTTGTTTAATTAAACATAGTCTATATCTGATCTACGAAGATTAGGACATGTTCTTGTCTTGTCATTAGATAACTGAATCACTAAAGAAGTACAGGAAAAAGAAAACGGATATTTTTCTTTATCTGTCCAAAAAAGAAAATTGAATTATGAGTCATTTTCCTTTCGAAAGTGCCTAAAAGAGGTCTCGAAATTTTGCGTGTGCATTTACCTCTAGCTTGAATATTATAGCTTAGGTCTTTTGAAGTAAAGAAGAACCAAATGGATCCGCGGGATATAGCTAGTTGTGTAAACAAATAGACTTACACGTGGATATGCTGTTTAGTATACATACGTGGATAGTTTTAACTAGAGATGCGCCGAATAGTGGTTTCACCGAATAACCGAATGCCGAATACTATTCGGTTTAAAGTTTACCGAACCGAATATTCGGCCGAACTATTCGGTTCAATTCTTTTTGCCTCGTCGCGTAACAGGTTTCAACATGTCCATACTTGCCGCCCGCAAGATTAAACATTTAAAAAAATGTTATTTTTTAAGTGTTACCTGTTTAGTTTCAGAAATAAATATTACTAGCTTTTCGCCCGCGTCGAGGTCGGTTATATCGCGTTTCCAAGAGAACTCTTCAAAATTCCGGGATAAAAACTATCCTATGTTCTTTCTCAAGGTCAATTCCATCTCTGTACCAAATTTCATTAAAATCAGTTCAGTGGTTTAGACGTGAAAGCGTAACAGACGGACAGACAGAGTTACTTTCGCAATTATAATATTAGTAGGGATTATTATCTTGTTCTATGGTTGAAATATTTTTAAAAAATAAATATTGACTAGAGAGTTGTAAGTAAAATGTTGTTGTTTAAGAAATAAACATGTTGATTTTTGGTTAAAAATTAACACTAAGTTAAAGTTTATTTGCTTTTTTTTATTATCTTAATTCAACAATTTTTTCATAGTATTCCGTAGACTTATAACAGAATAAGTTATATCTTTTAGTTCTACATCGGGTAATGTGGCGGAGAAAAAAAGAACCGAATATATTCGGCACCAAACCGAATAATTCGGCCGAATACGAATAGTGAAAAAATTGCCGAATACGCCGAATACCGAATAGTTATTCGGCGCATCTCTAGTTTTAACAATAAGGAAACACGAAATATATGTTCTAAGGGAAATAAAGATAGGTACCTAAAAATGTTTTTTCGTTGACAGCAGATCAACTGGGAATGAAATTCAGAAAAATCCTTATCTAGAGGTCTAAAATAATTAAAAAGTTGTTGCAACTTAGTCCATGGGTTTATCCGCGTATTTTCCATAATACGTTGACTTTAGGGAGATAATAACACTCTAATAATTAAATTCACGCCTTTATTTGAATACTTAGTACCAAATGAGACATCGGTTTTTGAAACTATACATACCGCAGATCGTTCGGTAATTTTTCCGAGGAATTTTTAACATAAGCCATCCAAACTCATAAGTTAACGTTTCTTTTCTCAAGATTAACAGAACTAAGAAGTGATTGAGTAGTTGTTTTTGTATAAACGACAATTTACCTAGAGCAATACAATTTGTGTCGATATAAAGGAAAGTCAGCCAGTCTAACTAAGGGGTATCGTGTTACCCAGGTAATTGGGTTGAGGAGGTCAGATAGGCAGTCGCTCCTTGTAAACACTGGTACTTAGCTGAATCTGGTTAGACTGGAAGCCGACCCCAACATAGTTGTTAGAAGGCTAGGGTGATGATGGTAAAGGAATAGAGTTGAAAAACAAGCCAAAGAAGAAAGAAACAAGTTACGAAACTAGCCCTAGAAAACCAAAAACCTGGTTTGGACTAATATTTAGGACTTGGGCCAAAAGCTTACATTACTCTAAAGGCTTCGCTTCTAAATAGAACTGACGAGTCAAAATCACGTCACATGTGGGAAAGGAATGTCTTTCACATACATTTGAAGTTTTAATTTCCTATTTTAATACGATGTGACATTGTAAAGTTCTGGATCAATCTCTCTTCATATTTACGAATAGGTTTTTAGTTGTTTGTCGAAGATATTTAACAAATAAAAATTATTTTCTTAGCCATAGCCATATCGAACATAAAGAAAAATGGTTGAATAATGCTTTTGGGAATATTTATTACTAGCTTTTAGCCCGCGTCGAGGTCGGTTATATCGCGTTTCTAAAAGAACTCTTCAAAAGTCCGGGATAAAAACTATGCTATGTTCTTTCTCAAGGTCAACTCTATCTCTGTACCAAATTTCATTAAAATCTGTTCAATGGTTTAGACGTGAAAGCGTAACAGACAGACAGACAGAGTTACTTTCGCATTTATCATATTAGTAGGGACTAACTAAAATGCCACCTTGTAATCATCAGGATAGTTTTCCTCGTCGTCAGTGCTTCCTGCATGTCAAACGTCCTTGTATAACGAAACGACTGTACCTAATCTGATAAGACTATTAAAACCGTTTATCATTAATAGCTACGTTATATTAAGATATATTGTTGATGGATCGGAGTATCCCTATAAGGATGGTTTGAGGAAAAATCATGCAATTACTCATGCTATCAATATCTTTTTTGCTTATACCTATACCCCTGATCAACGAAAAATAGAGCAGGAAAATGAAACCCCGATGTTTCCCAAATATATTTTGCCAAAACCCAGAGAAGTTAAATAAAAACACATTTTTTCGTATTAACTTTTCATCTCGTTCATTATCAATCGACCAAGCCTATGTATCTGTGGTTATTAGCCTCCCCCAAGATGGCCACAGTAAGGTAAGTTAATCATATTGATAATTTATCCTTTAAAATAGTATGGAGATCTCCTTTACCTCAATACATTTGCTGTCGAAAGAAAACAGCGATTCTCAATAGATAAATACATCCATGCATTCGTTGAAGTACGAAAACTATGGAATTTATCCTATATTGTTTTAAAAAGATACTTTTAATCGTCTTTAACTACATAACAAAAACTACAATGATAGACAAACAGATTCGCCCACACATCATCGCTTCCTAACTGCTCTGTTTATGAACAAAAATGAGAGAAACCACTCCATAAACTCCTTCGAGGTTAAACTAAAATGGTCCTTAAACTCGCCGTCGCCCTTTTTCAATCCTCATGAATTCTGCCTTGGAGGTGACGGATAGGTAATTCAGTTTCCGGGTGAAATTACTTGCTTGACAATTCTTTTGTACTACAAGACTGACCTACTAGTGATGCTGTTGTGATTGTGGAAGCAAGACGCAACATTACACCCTGTAATGCGTTGTCACATTCCCACAACTGCTATAATATTACTTTGAGACATATCAGACCCGTAGGACCATGGAATCTTAGTCCTAACTCCCGTTACATGAGCAGTCCCTAGCCCAAGCCTATTCGTCCATCACTTACCTATTTATTATATTACATTTCTCGGCTATTGTTCTTGGCTTGCCGCCAGTGCCACATTGTTTCATGCTCACACTCAGTTCCTGTGCCACTGTTTTTTACCTTAGGATTTAGATTTTGACCTTTGGTTTCTCCTTTTTGGCCTCTGAATGGCGGCACATACTAATATTATGTAAGTTTGTCTGTCTGTCTTCTTGTTAAATGTAGAATGCTGTACTGATTTTTATGATGTTTGGTATGTTAAAAGATTGACGACGTAGAAAATAGTGCAAATCTGATTTAAAAAAACAAGTATTCATTAAAATGAGGCTACTAAGCACTTGTTGATTGGCAATTACTAGGGATAGAACCAAGATTTATCCACCCTTTAAGCTGTCTTACTTTTGATGAAGCGGAAATGCATTTTGCATCCTAAACCCATACAGTTGAGGTCAATGGAACTTCAACTAGGGGGGAATTTCAGAGTTTTTACTTAATGTAACAAGGTTTTTATGCAATATCTCGACAAATGCGATTGCTTTGACTGCGAGTTCTATTTTTTTAGTTCTCAATAAGACTAGAAACTGCACAGAAAACTAGTCCTTCATCTCGTAAAAAAATATTACTTACTAGCTGTTGCCCGCAGGCCCACCCTCTACAAATCGAAAATGATCCTACGGTAACATAAAATCGGGATATGGACTATCCTGTGTGCTCATCCTGACTATAAACTATCTGTGTACCAAGTTTTGTCTAAATCCGTTCAGTGGTTTTTACGTGAAAGAGGAACAAACATCCGTACATACAAACTTTCGCGTTTATAATATTAGTAGGATTAGTAGTTTTTGCCTTTTCACTGTTAAACGAAGTACCTAAATACAGCCAAGAATGTAAATGACGCCATAACAGATAGTAGGTACAAAACCTTAGTGTCACGCGACATTTTAAATCGATGTGTATTCGTAAGATTTTGATAATAATATTTACGTAAATCTCCGTCATTGTGATTTTTGATATTATTAATTGTTAATTATAGGCATGATTATTTTAACAGAGAAATGGATTAATTTCGTTGCAGTTTCTAAGGCAGTTTTTTTACACCAAGCTTAAGTGTCTCAGTGGTATTCCTTAGTTTAAAAAAATATTGGTGTGCATCCAGAGTAGGCCGACTGGACGGATTTAACTGACTTGTCAGTTCATCCAAGACACTTTCAGTCCTTTTCTATTGAAAATCCTTCATTGTATTTATTGCTTTTTCAACATTATTTATTTATTATGTTTGTATAGTAAGTTCTCTACATAGACTCCGTCACTGTTTAATACAAAACCCATTTCACAACAATCTGAAATGGTCTCTCTGTCGCCTGCAATTTTTCCGAACCAATACGACCTTGAAGTTTCATGAAAAAAAAATGTTTTCTTTTATAAAGGCCGGCAATGAACTTGTGAATCCTCTGGTGTTCGATGGGCGGCGGAAACGCTTAACATCTGTCTGCTTGTTTGTCCCTGAAAAAAAAGGCACCCAGTACAATTAAGTAAGGATATTTTTCCCAAAATCTTTGCTACCGCAAGTGACTGACCCGTCATATTAGTCTTCAATTTAAATGTTTCCTAAACCTGTGTCTGGTGACGTATTTGTGACGTCATCCTTTTACAAAGATATGATGCTATCTACTCAGTATTTACTAAAGTATTATTACTTATGGCTCTCGTAATGTAGATGTCATAAAATTGTTTCCACTTGAAGATTTGTCTGGAGAGGTTCTACGATTGGCTTTCAGAAAGATAACGAGATACAAGGGTAAAAGCATCGTTCTGCTTCCACTATTATAAGAGACGTGATAAGCATTCAGAAAGAGAGAGATAGTCAAACATGTTTTACTCAAATTAATAGATTTTTAGATTTTAGATCGTTTTCGCATTTTTAAATGACCAGTTCCGTTTTTTGGAACATATTTAAGGAAATGTCATAGTTTTGTAGTGAGATTCATTTTGTTATGAATTACGCTGTTTTGATTGACGGACCTTCAATCAATTTCAACTTACTCTCCATCACAGTTCCTTCTTCACAGCAAGAGCACATAGGATGTGGTGAAGGTTGAACCTTAATAATTTCAAGACTCCGCTGACAAACATTAAAGGAAAACATCTTGTGGAAAATTATATTCAAAATATTGATATCTAAAATCTTCTACCGTGATCAATGCTCAAACCTTCCCCATATAGAAAGAGGTCTTTGCTCAACAGTGGTACATGTAAAGGCTGTTGTTATAAATTACATTTTTCCCTCCCCTCTAAGGTCCTTACATCCAAACTATTGTATCAAATGGTGTAACATTCTGTCTACATTTATATCTGTCGTACTATCTCCATTATCAGTTGTTATCGCCACCTGAGTCTGTTGAGAATTGTGAGTCATTGTGCTATCAATATCATTGTTATTAATAGCTGTTTTAGTGTTAAGGGAATCCCATGAAAATAGATATTATTTCATCATTATCTTCGATAGATTTTGATATCCTTGTGTTGGATGTGAGCCTCAGTTTTAAGTGCCTCTTTTTCTAATTTTTGACTCTCTTATGAGCGTTTCATTTAATGTTAGATACTTCATGCTAGGTTTCTCCTGTCTCCTACTTATGTTGGTAGCGTCCAGGATTGTAGCCTATTTTGATTTGTAAAACATTGTCATTTGACCCGGGCCTACTCCTTGCTATATCCGGGTTATTTTATATCCTATGGCCCTCACAAATAATGTCAGTTTCTATTGGAAAAAGCATTTTCAAAATCGGTTTCGTAGAGATCCTGAGATTGCCCAACACAACAAGACAAACTCACAAAATTTACCTTTCTGTAATATCAGTAGAGATTGAGTAATATAAGTAACAAGGGCCCAAGCCGTAATCATTGAGGGTTTATTTAATATTTAGCATAATTTGTTATTGGCACAACCATCACGACTGCCTTACAAAGTTGCAAGTTATGACTGACACTCAAAGGTGTACCGTAGCACCAGATAAACACATGAAAACGTCCTTATTAAGAACTATTTTTTTTGTATTTGAATGTATAATAGCAGTAAGGAAGAGGCCTGTGCCCAGCCGTGGGTAGTATAAAATAGCTTTCTACTCTGTACAGGCTTCTTTCCGCGTCTACATCGGAATATTATAATTTGGGCTTCCTGATTTTAGCCGATTTTCACACGACTGTATGATCCAAACAAAAAATGTAGTTTTCATGATTCGCGTATGTTTGTGAGTCTCTGCATTCTGCTATAAGTTTTAAATGCCTATATCAATATTCATGTACAGTAGCATCGTTAGATCCTAACATAACGGCAAAGGACAGACAATATTTATTTTCAAAATTTAATACATCTGTTTCATGAAACTATTTCTCAATTTTCGTGACGGTAGTCTTGTTTTTATTTTATAATTGTCTTCTTGTTATTTTTCCTATCTATATTTTCGTTAAATTCGGTCGAAACCGGTTCAGTAGTTACGTATATGTTTACTCTCGCAGTGTATTTGTCTATGATCTAATCTATTGTGAGTCTAGTTTGTTATGTTAACTATTTTATTTACTACAGTTTGTGTGATCTCATATTGTAGTAAGTGTTTGTTTGTTTGTTTGTTTATAAGGATATTTATTTTAAACATAACTACCGAAATATATCCTTATGTTGTTTGTAGGTGATGTAAACTGAATTGTTTGTTTCGAAACAAGATTGTTTTTATAGGACCTTTTAATATAATTTTACTTATATTGTTAACTGTATTCGTTTATTACTCGACTTCATTGCAACGATATAAACTCAAACATAACGTAAGCTCTTACTGCATTTTTTTTTTCATATAGCAATTTAATTCCAAACTTCTATATTTGACAAAATGTGCATGAGACCTCCCTGTAACAGACTAGCCAACGCAAATACCGATAAATCTACATTTCAAAATGAAATGAGTCGGGGAACGCGAGTGCTTAGCACATCTCGTTCGTTAGACTTAACTCTGAAAAATCAATCCTTAATTACTGAAAATACAGTATAAAAAGGTTCTATGCTAAATCGATTAAGCACGTTTTCGACTACCATATTTTCAAGAATCCATTCATTGAAAAAAGGAAGTACCTATTTCCCGAATATTTTCACAGTCTATGTACTATTCCCAAAAAACATATCAATCAAATTTTGTCCCGAAAATTTTTATCCTCCCAGAAATTACGTGTTTAAATATTATTTCTAAGAATCTGTTGGCCTCAGCGTTGGCCAGATATAACGCACAGACCCCCGCCCGGTCTATTTCGGGGCAAGTGAGGTCGTTGGCCGACCCGCGTTCCCCTACCGTATTTTAGCCCCTAGGGCACTTTTTTCTGCATTTATTTATAGATATTTTGATGTCTGCGAATATTTTTGAGCTTTTGCTTTCGTGGGCGTATCGGAGAACGTTTCGTGGAGGTGTCTTTCTCGGAATAATGTCTTAAAAGGGATTTTTTGTAGATAATACGGATGTCGACATTTTCCTCTACAATGTAAGTCCTGTACTTTAATGAATGCGATTGATCAAATTATGGTGAATAGAAATTCTGCGTGACATCAGTTTTGTGTAAAATTTTTGAAAAAAAGTCCCCCAAAACTTACGCTTGTCTTTGTATTTCTTTTTTTCAGGTAAACTGGTAAAGGTATAATATTTCTTAATATTTATCTGAAGGATTTTAATTTTTTTTACCAGTCTGCTTTTTTTAGTTTTCTCGTTACAGTTGGGTCCTCAATCGTATTTATTATTCTCTATAACTTAAATGGCTACATAATTTGATACTTTTTTGCTTTGATCGCTAATCTTTTGTCGCTGTGATTTTTCTTTCAGCACTAAATTACCAAAGTGAAAATTATATTGTACTTGACCTTTTGTTTCAAATTGCATTATAATTATTACATTTCCATTAAAAAGAAAAACTTCGATTACAACTATAGAGATCATTATTTTCCATACGCAAAACCGATAGTTAAAACTAATTATTTACCCAAGCAACATTCCAAACATTTTGCAATAACCCTCAACGCATCGTCATGCCGAAATTATGAAGAGACAACTCATTTACGAAAGCTTACCAAGGAAGGGTCCCTACGAAACATTATCGATTCCCGACTATCACACGTTTTGTATCAACACTTAACGCAGAAAACTACAGCCGTCTCGCTCGCACACACACCCAAACTTCGGTAATTATGCGACAGAAAGTTTTACGTTGCACCCGCGTTTTGTTAAGGGGTGTTTTCTGTCTGTTTGGATATTTTTTTGCGAGGTTTCCTTTTTTGGGGTTGATTTTTAATGTTGTCTTAAGTTAAATTATTTGTAATATTTTAAGGTTTGAGAACAAATAACTAGTTCTTGTAAGATTCTTAGTCAAAATCTTTTTAAGGAAGCGTTATGGTATAATGACGTAATATAGACTCGTGGCCTTGAAGGAAAGGGTCTTGACAGACAGACGGACAACGAAGTGATATACCGTACCTTTTTTTGTCACTTAGATACTTTCGTTTGCGAATTCAACTCTTCCTCGGTTATTATTTTTTTTGTAAATGCTAACAACACATTTTAATCAAAAGGTTTTTATTTAAGTATATTTAAGATGTAATTTTTATTTTATTTTTCGTCTTTGAATGCTGACCCTATGACACTATAATAAAAATGTTAGTGTCACCCAATTTTAATACCATTTTTTCTCATTCCAGGTATATAAATACAGTTCCAGTATTCAAACCTAAAATATATACAGTCTAGTCTAAAAAGTTTCTACTTAAAATTAAAAGAAAAAACGAAGTATTAATTGTACTTATAATAAAATAAAAAGAAAATATTTTTTACTTGTAGCTATAATTAAAAAACTGTGATAAGTATTGGAGAGATTTGAAAGAACTGCAATCTTTTTTTGTAATAACGGTTTTGTGCAATTTTTGAGAGGTGTGCAGTGATTGGCCAAAGATATGTTTAGGTAGTTTTAGTGTAGTACGTGAAACAGAGATGGCGCTGCCCCCGCAACAGTTCTGCGTTCGATGGAACTCCTATCATACTAATTTACAGGTAAACTTCTTTTTTTATGACTATGACTTATAATACTAACCTTATTGAGTCCCACTGCCGGGCACGGGCTATCCAAATTGAGTGCACGGATAGCCGAGTGGTTGAGGTCACGACGCCAAACCCACTGTGTGCGTCGTGTTGTGGGTCCGAACCCCGCGTAGGATAAGCATTTAGTGAGAGTCTGGGTGTCATTGTGCATGTGATTTGTATTATGTTTGTGAAACCCCCGCGAAACAAAATTAAATTACCGCAATATCAAAATGGGTTTAGTAGTTTAGATATACACACATACATCTTTGACAGTGGTTACAGGTAGTCAGAAGCTAGAAAGTCTGACAACCAGTCTGACTAAGGGGTATCGTGTTGCCCAGGTAACTGGGTTGAGGAGGTCAGATAGGCAGTCGCTCCTTGTAAAACACTGGTACTTAGCTGAATCTGGTTAGACTGGCAGCCTACCCCAACATAGTTGGGGAAAGGCGAGGCCGATGATGATGATACATAATATAGATAAATTACACCCAGATACACTTATTTTCGGGTATCTCGTATCGATCTCAAATTGATGTTTATATAATATTCCTAAATACATACAAATATAGATAAATTACATCCCAGACACAGTTATTTTCGGGTATCTCGTATCGATCTTGTATTGACCTCGTACTCTCCCGTACTCCAGGCGGTGTTCCCCCGCCTGCTGCTGACGGAGCAGTTCGCGGACGTGACGCTGGCGTGCGAGTCGCGCCAGCTGCGCTGTCACAAGCTGGTGCTGTCGGCCTGCTCCGCCTACCTGGAGCGGCTGCTGTTGCAGAACCCCTGCGACCATCCCATCGTCCTCATGAGGGATATGAGGTAAACGAATATAGAACTTAAGGCTTCTAGTATAAGGTTGTTAATTTGTTTTAATTTCGTGATGCTCAAATGTCCTTACTCATATAGTCTTTATTAGATCTTTATACCATGTTGAGATCTGGTAAAGGAATTTAGATTTTATTGCAGAGAGCTTAAGGTTGTAATTTGAATATGGAGTTTTTTAGTAGTCTTAAAACTGTGCCCAAACTTAAATACTCGCTTTAAACCAAAAACTCAGTGATACCTACTTACAACTTATTTTTGTATCGTTTGTTTACACAAGTTTCAAATTTTATTTTGACTTTGATAGAGTCTGCAAATTCTAAGTTTGGGTCGAAATTTAACGATAAAAAGACATTTAAAAATTAGTTCTATCGAACAAAACAATGTAAATGTCCAATTCTCAGATCTACCATATAAGCATACAAAATTTCATGAGAATCGGGACGAGCCGTTTCAGAATAGTTCAATTACCTACACCGTGACACAAGAATTCATATACATATTATATACTTACAGAAGACGCACACTAGCCTTACAGCGAATACAAAAAATAAACTTAAGTCAAGTCTGTTCATTTGATTACAAAACATAAATATTATGTGTTGCGCCGTTTCTTCTTCACAGCTAGAGCACTCATTAAGCGGTGAAGGGTAGCAATACTTTGTAGCTTATTTTGATTTTGATATAATGTTTGGTATACAGGTTCAGTGAGATGCAGGCCCTGGTGGACTTCATGTACAAGGGCGAGGTCAACGTGACGCAGGAGGAGCTCCCCAGCCTCCTCAAGTCCGCCGAGGCGCTGCAGATACGAGGTCAGAACTACACACACTCACTTACTTTGTTATCTATACTAATATATAAAGCTGAAGTGTTTGTTTGTTTGTTTGAACGCGCTAATCTAACTAACTATTGGTTCAAATTGAAAAAATCTTCTTGTGTTCCATAGACCATTCATCGAAGGTTTTAGGCTAATAGGAGCGAAGATACAATGGAAAATGTGGAAAAAACAGGGCAGGTATAAAAGTATAGAACGCCGCTAAAGAAGTTTTCACTTCAACTAGCCTTGTTGCCCGCGACTTCGTCCGCGTGGTTAGAAGATATACGTTAGGAATTTTTGAACGGAAGCCCTCGAAGATTAATATTTTTCCCTGTTTTTGCCACATTTTCCATTCTATCTTCGCTCCTATTAGTTGCAGCGTGATGTTATACATTTTGAACCAGTAGTTCCTGAGATTAGCGCGTTCAAACAAACGAACTCTTCAGCTTTATATATTAGTAAGTATTGAGTATAGATAGATAGATAATATCCCAGATAGAATAAATGTAATGAAATCTATGCATATTTCTTCATCCACAGATGTAAAAAGTCCAATTTTCTTCCATCCACAGTTACACAACACCCAAAAAACAATACTTTAAACATTTCTTCTCTTTCCCCCGCAGGTCTATGTTCAAGTGACACATCCAGCTTGACCTCAGAGCTGGGCAAAGACACGAAGGACTTCACGGTGGCCAGCGAGGCGCTCGTGGCCAACGCGCAGAGAGAGAACGCGGCTAACGGTGAGTAGTGAGTGAGTGAGTGGGGGGTAGGGGGACGTGGGGAATATAAAGGATTGCAACGCATTGCCATACACCGACACACAAACGCGGATGACGTAGCACGGCGGGTCAGGTTTAATACTCCACAACTTTTTCACACAACGCCATCTAGTCTCAAACTAAGCAAAGCTTGTATTATGAGTACTAGACAACTGATAAACATACTTATATATATTTCTAAACTAGCTTTTCGCCCGCGTCGATGTCGGTTATATCGCGTTTCCAAGAGAACTCGTCAAAAGTCCGGTATAAAAACTATCATATGTTCTTTCTCAAGGTCAACTCTATCTCTAACAAATTTCATTAAAATCAGTTCAGTGGTTTAGACGTGAAAGCGAAACAGACAGACAGACAGACAGAGTTACTTTCGCATTTATAATATTAGTAGGGATACAAACATATTATAGATAAATTACACACAGACACAGAACAAACGATCGTGCTCATCACACAAACATTTGTCCTGGTTGAGAATCGAACCCATGACCTCTGGGTATAGCACTTAGGGTCACTAACCACTAGACCACAAGGTCAGTCGTAAGGTTTAGTCAGTAAGAGTCTGACACTACACATTTCCTCCCTCAAAGGAGTGGGTGGCCATGAGGATTCCCCCGACTTAACAAAAAAAAAGGTGGGAGTGGGGTTAGTTTAGCACTAGTAAAGGTTCATTTAGGCAATGCTAGAAATATCAGCCAAGTTACAGTACATAGTGCAGGCCCGCAGCCCGGGATTGTTTGTCGTTCCGGTTGGATTTTTGTAACTCAATTTTGAGTCACTTCCCGATAAGCCAGCAGGCTGAAATACTCAAGGTAGCTTCAAACCCGGTGACAATGCAATTCATAATTTATAAATTTAACCTATAACGTGGGTTACATAGTGGTTTCTTAGGTTTACACGAATGTTAGGCATTGAAATGAAACTACTTTTACGGATTTTATCGCGGTTTAATTTTAGATTTTTAGCTCCCGACGTTTCGACACCTTTGCAGGTACCTGCCCGTGACCATGATAAAATCCGTTTTTAAATTACATTTTTTTTTGTTTAATATTTGTTTTTTAAAAAAAATCTGCTGTTTCGAAAAATCCCCATCCCTCTTACTTAAACCCCTTTTTCATATTCCAGGTCCGACCCACCAGAAGCAGTCGTCCACCAGCAGCAACCCTCACAACCAGTCCACAACCAACGGCACCAAGAAGCGCAAGTCCGAGGAGAGAGCCGACATCAAGGAGGAGACCGTCGAGGAGGACGGACTCTACTACGGGGAGCTCGACAACGAACATATGGAGTACCACGAGGTGAGGGGGGAGGGGGGGAGGGCAGACAGTTGGCGGGGAGGAGGGGGAGGACGTAGGTAGAGGACGAGACGTAGTGGGGGAGGGGGGGTTATGTAACACAAGCGCCATCTAGTCTCGAACTAAGTAAAGCTGGTAGTATACGTACTAGACAACTGATAAACATACTTATACATATATTTTTTAAAATATACATACATATCATAGATAGATGGTCGACAGCGAACATAATGTAGTATCACGTTAGATCAGATGAGGGGGACGTGTAGGGGTTAAGGGGAATGGGGGTCCCTGGGGGTGTACAGGGGAAGTAAGGC
Source organism: Trichoplusia ni (assembly GCF_003590095.1). Taxonomy (NCBI): domain Eukaryota; kingdom Metazoa; phylum Arthropoda; class Insecta; order Lepidoptera; family Noctuidae; genus Trichoplusia; species Trichoplusia ni. The sequence goes on from NW_020800208.1 coordinate 16,037, forward strand.
GCGTAGAGGGGAGTTAAGGGGTTATTAGAGGGGTGGGTAGAGGGGTCCACAATTATTCATTGTACCTAAAATTACCACCTATAACTACATTATGCAAGCAATAAAGTATTGAGTATTGAAAAGAGGAGGGGATTAGTTGAGGAGCACATACAGCGACATCTAGTATAATATAGATAAAGAAAACCCAGACACAGAACAAAATATGATCATGCTCGTCTCTTGAAACATTTTTCTTGAGTGGGAATCCAACCCACGACCCTCAGTATATCAGTCAGGGCCATTAACCACTATACCAAACGGCCAGTCAAAGTTTTAAGGACGGGGGTCGATGGTAGGAGGGTAGGAACTGTATGCAGCGACCTCCTAACGCAGACACATATGTCACAGACATTAGGAGGTCATTATCGGGAATAATTAAGCCATGTGTATTGTGTTGGCCTCTGCTGGGCGATGAATTGTTTTTTTTTTAGTTTTACGGTGTAATCCCAGTCGATGTTTCAGTTTCATGTTAAAATTGGAATCTGAAGCGATTGTTTGTCCACTGCCTGATTCTATGTGTCTCTAACTATGTTGTCTTATTTATTTAATAACAATTTACTCATGTGTATCTATTCCTATAACCCGACTAGTTTCGAAACTAGTCAGGTTATATATCCTCCTTGCGAAAGTTATTTAAGAATACTATCTAATAATAATTATAGCTATTTGTTTTTATGTTTATATGGTTTTAATCTATTTTCCAGGACGATGAGCCAGGCAAGCCGGGGAGCAGCTTGGGCCAGCCCTCCGGTAAGTCAATACTACAAATAACAACGTTTTATTTTAATTTGTTTTTAATAAAAATCAATGTTTATTTGCAATGTGACCGCACCTTGTCACTTGCTTTTTATTATTTATAATAATTTATTTATTTTTTTATATATTTTTATTATAATAATTAAAAGCTTTATATTGGTCTCGCGTTTTGCCGTAAGTGTAAGAAGAATCATATTGTGAATGGACGTTGGTTTGTTATTTTAATGTCTGTAAGGTAGGCCAATTTATTTATTATCGAAACAGTAGAACAAAATGATATTTTTTTTAGTCAAAATTGAACCATGAATGTTTTTTGCAAGTTTTTTTTTTCTCAAGGCTGACGAGATGGGATAGAATAGACATGCGGATTAATTAAAATAGATTCATATAATAGATATTTTTTTAAATAACTGCAATGTAAGAATTATAAAGATACCAATAACATAGAAATTAGTTTAGGGATTTAAAAGTAATAGTGGTCAATACAAACTCAACATACATACAATTTTGTAAATAATACACCTTCTAATAAGTCGTATAACATAACCTCTACTATGTTACTCAGCGATATTTATCGACCTTTGCTATCGTTAAACTTCGATTGTTGAGCGTTTCGTGGTACAGGGGCATGCCCTCGCAACTTATAGTAACAGTGGCTGTGAAAAAGAGATAGCGCTCTACGGAGTGTCTTGCATTGTCCCTCTTTCACAATCATAAGAATATTATGGTTGTGAAATATGTTTTAATTCTGAATCACAAAAATAGTTAATTAATCTAAAAGTTATTACAAAAATAGTTTACGAAGCTAAAGACTGTGATTTTCGTCTCATCTCGTTGGCCTACACATTTGTCCAAGAAGGACTATCTTACAGACATTTCTATTGTCATTCCATTCATGGTTCAAAAACAATTACTCCATGATTTAATTGAATTCTCATTTTAGGAAGAAAATATCTCCGCGTTAAGCCCGAGAGCGAGCTATTCTTTCAAACTAAACTACAGAATCT
>NW_020800209.1:0-41953 GCF_003590095.1 Trichoplusia ni
GGTCAACATACGCTCTTACGGATGAAGTCATATTGGGAAACCAAAAATATTCTCTTATTTTTGTCAAAGTCAACCCAACCGAGATGTTTCAATTCGTCATGGAACCGTTGAATTAATTGCCAACGAAAGTTTTTGGGTACTATAACACGACTAAGAGTTTTACCATCTACTTGGAAGTTTCTGTATAGTAAATTATTTTTATAGGTATAAGACGACCTAAGAGTGGCATCAATCGTATCGTTTTCTATTGATTCTATAATTCGTTTAATATTAAAGTCTAGTCTTTGTTCGGCCTGCAACCAATCATCATCTACACGTGAAACGTTCACCTCTCTGCAGTTAGTGGGGTTACGGCTTAAATAGTCCACATGCGGTATTCTTTCGCCCTTTCGATACTCTATTTCGAAGTCGAAAGTTTGCATGTATGCCTACCACCTATGTACTCGAGGTAAAAGCTCCCGTTCGTGACGTGATGCCTTTAAGGCGTCACAATCTGTTATCAAACTTTAAATTCTCTGCCGAGGAGGTAATGCCGAAAATGTTTTAGTGCTTTAAATACCGCTAGGGTTTCCAGCTCGTAGCTTTGGTACCTACTTTCTACATCGGTGGTTCTTTGACTGAAATAACCGACAACTTTTAATTGAATGTCGACTTTTTGGAATAAAATTGCTCCATATCCTATCGAACTCACGTCTGCGTGTAATTCGATTGGTTTATTCGGATCAAATATTGTTAATACAGGTGCAGAAGTTAAATGTCCAATCACAGTAGCATGAGCCTTTGTATGCTCCAGAGTCCAGTTCCATTTAGCATCCTTTTTATTGAGGACGTACAGCGGCGCCATGACAGAGGAAAAGTTAGGCACAAACTTTCGGAAGTACCCAGCGAGGCCGTTAAATTGACGCAGCTTCTTTACACAAGTGGGTAAGGGAGCATTGGCTAAAGCTTTTATTTTTCCAGGATTAGGCTTGATACAATTGTTACCGACAACGTAGCCCAGGTACTTGACTGAGGACTTCAAAAAGGTGCACCTTTTCCAATTAAAAGCAAAACCGGCTCGTGATAAGGCAGACAATACCTGGTCAAGGTTCTGAAACGCATCTTCCTTGTTTTTTGAAAATACAAGTACACCGTCAATGTATACCAAAGCTATCTCGTCCTTTAGCCCTCTTAGCGCTTTATTGATCACCCTTTGATAGACGGAAGGTGCGTTACAGAGCCCAAACGGCATTTTCAAGTACTCCCAAACACCATCTGGCGTGATAAACGCTGTCTTTTCGATGTCACTCCGGGATGCCATCAAAATTTGGTGGAACCCTGAGGACATGTCTAAGCTCGAGAAATAAGAGTCCTGCCCAAGGGCATCAACCTGTTCCGATATTAGCGGTAAGGGGTAACAATCGCGCACGGTGTTGGAATTGAGCTCTCTTTAGTCTACACAAGGACGGTCGGACCCGTCTTTCTTCTTTACAAGCAAAGCAGGGCTAGAAAAAGGTGAAGAACTCTCACGCCCTTTACCCTTTCTCTCCAAGTCAGCTATAATCTCTCGCATTACAGTTCGTTCAGAAGGGGCCAACCTATACGGCTGTCGTTGTACAATTTCATCGGGGTTTTTTAATTTAATTTGCATCGTTCCTGTATTAACGGTAGTCTTAGAATTGCCGCTAGTAAAGTTATCTTTGTATTTTTTCAATATAGATCTCAACCTATCAACATCACTAGGATTGTTCAAGTTAGTGTTAATTTGATCTATCTCTGTGTTTTTGTTTAAAGCAAGACACATATTTACACTAGCGTCGCGTATTATTTTACACCATCACTATTAAGAGTGAAAATCAGACCGGGGGTTTTAAATACGTCCCTACCTAAGATCACGTCACGCGTCATGGGGAAGTAATTTTGAATCAACAATGACAAACGTTATCTCAGTATGGAGTCCGTCGAATTCAGCATAAGTAGTAATTTTGCGAAATGAAAAACATGGTACGGAGCCAGATTTCTTTCTTATCTGGTAGAAAATCGGCAATTTCCTTTCTAATCAGTGAACACTCTGAACCACTGTCAATCAACGCTTGTAGAGTATAGCCACCTATAATTATTTCAATCAGGGAATCAATAGAGGATGAACAAACATTAACCGACTTTGTTTGCAATATAGCGTCTTTAGAGTCTTTAAATTTTTCTGCTCGTTGCTTCGTAAAACAAGTCGATTCAGAATGTCCAGGTTTATAGCAATAAGAACATTGTGTAACAATTGGTTTGTCGGTAGATTTATCGCTAGACGTGTGAGTGTGGGAGGTATCTCTGTGTTAAAAAATTAGAAACAATAGTTAAAAGTATTTATTCACAAAGTTTTAAATCAAATTACACATTTAACACTCACTGCCTGTCGTTTCTGTGGTATCCAATTAATAGTTTAAAACCACAATAGTTTAAAAGCAATTATCATCATGGAAGCTCTACAGGGGTCAATGTCCGACATGATGAAAAGTTTTCATGACCGCATGTCCAAGTTCGAGGTGGAGTTGAAGCAATCCCCAAATTCAGCCGCCACTTTGGCGGCAGACTTCGCAGCATTCAGGATGATGGTAACAGAAGTCCTCAGTTGCCTCCAAGGACAAGTGTAGACACTCGCTCGAGACGTTGACTCGTTGGAGATGAGGGGTCGCCGAAAAATACTCCTCCTGCATGGTGTTCCTGAACACTCTAAAGAGGATACTGCCCAGGTGGTCGCTGGCGTGATGCTGGAGCACGTAAAAATTGCAGACTTCTCTGTTGCTGCCGTACGGAGGTTCCATAGGATGGGCCGCAATAGCAACGGAAGCAAACCACGACCAATACTCCTCAAGTTAAGGGACGTGGAAGTTAGAGATAGGATTTGGTTCGAGAAGACGAAGTTGAAGGGCTCCGGCATCACTTTGTCAGAATTTCTGACGAAGACGCGGCACGACGCTTTCATGATGGCACGTGAGAAGTTCGGCATCTCCAACTGCTGGACACAGTAAGGCGAGGTGTTTGTACTGGGTGCCGACGGTACCAAGCGCCGGGTTCTCAACACACGAGATGTTATTGCGATAGCTGATTCTCCAGAGAGCCCTGTCAAGCACGTCGCAACATCTCCAGCTTCTGTATCGCCCGCCATAGTCGCTGCTGCTGTACCACGAAAGAAGCGGGCTGTGGCAGTCAGGAAATAGTGGTTGCAGGTGTATTCCGAGTCCGCATGGCTGCTTTACGGTAACCTGTTACTTTGTCCGTATTTCATAATTTTAGTAATTAATTAATATTAGATTTTTTTTCATGGCAAAACACGTAAAATTTAACAAAGTTTATTCATTTTCCTTTATTTTTATGCTTTAAATCTTATCGTTGAACGATTTTAACCGTTATTACGTTTTTCAATTAGTTTATGACAAGCACTATTTTCCCGTATCAACTGTCACCTATGTAATGTCTATGACAGTTATTTTGTCAATCTTGGCCTAACGGCTTTTGAGCTGCGGTTGCGTTCCATAGTCATTATGTTTTATATATTAAGTTTAACAGTTTCGTGTTGCCGTGAGGCAGTCCTAACCTCTTATTTTATTTTTAAACTATTGATATGTACATATTTCACTAAAATTGTAACACAGAACCGGCGGGTGGACTTTTTGTTTGGTTTTGTATATTTTATTTAGTTATTATAGTTATTAAACATATTCATATTGTTTATGATACATATACAGACAAATATAATTATATGTCCCTTGCTTACCCGAGTAGTGACGATGAAACCTTTTTATCAGTTTCGAGTAATGATAGTTTTACTAGCATTCCGCCTTTAAGTGAAACCCTCGAGTCGCAGTTTTCTGGTGTTCCCGGGAATCTGAATGTAGGCCATATAAATGCACAGAGCATTCCGGCTCATTTCCATGATATGCTGGCAAGTTTGAATTGTAAGAATATCCATGCAATCCTTGTGTCCGAGTCTTGGCTGAAACCTTGCCTACCTTCCACTTCCTATTCCCTACCCGGGTATCAACTAATTAGAAATGATCGTACAAACGGTGTTGGTGGCGGTGTTGCCATATACCTTCGAGCACAAATTCCTTTCTCCATCGTCAGTATGTCAGCACAGCCGACCCCACTCGATGCTGGGGAGCATCTCTTTTTAGAAGTTACCCTCCATAGTGCAAAGGTTTTGCTTGGCGTTTATTACTGTCCTTCTTCGCGTGTCAATTTCTTTTCCTCTTTCGAAACTATCCTTGAAAACCTTACTCCTTCTTACAGTCATACCATCGTTATGGGTGACTTTAATACCTGCCTTATAAAAAATGATTCTCGATCCTCTACTTTTAAGTCTACAACTCAATCGTGCAATATTTCAATTCTTCCACTTGGTGCCACCCATCATTTCCCTCATTCTGTTCCATCACTTCTTGATCTCATTCTTGTCTCTTCTAACGAGCATGTTGCTAAGCACGGCCAGTGTTCAACTGATGCCTTCTCCTATGATGATCTTATATACCTTTCCTACAAAATCCGCCCTTCTAGAGCGAAACGTCCGATCCTGGTGCGGCGTAACTTTGGTGGTATGGATTTGGACAAACTGCGTGATGATGCTGCTGGCATTGACTGATCGCATCTGGTGGCTGCTGAGTCGATAGACGAAAAACTGGAAATCTTTAATGCAACTCTTATGACACTCTACGACCATCATGCTCCTGTGCGGCCGGTCAAAGTCAAGCATCTCTCAGCACCTTGGCTTACACAAGAAATAAAAAGCCTCCTAGAAAAGAAAGCTGTAGCAAAAAATAGGTTTAAGCGCAGGCCCAGTACATCGACTTGGGAAAAATACACGACCATCCGCAATCACTGCAATAAGGTGTGTAGAGATGCTCATCGCCGACACATTCATGCATCGGTCGAAAACAGCGAACCCGCAAAGGTCGTACCGGATCAATTTGTTGATCGGGTAGCTCCGCAACTATGACACTGTCGATCAAATCCGGTTGTATTTTAGTTTCTAGCCAGAACAGCAAATGACAATGAGGTAAACCGCGCTTTTGCCACTCCACACTTGCCATATAACATTTTACTTTACCGAATATTGATGAATTTCTTCATCTTTAAATGAAATACACGTGAAATTATGTCATGACGGTCGAAAGACCGTTGTCCTGGTAGCAGCTCGGCATTTATTTCAGGCCATTCGGGGTTACATGTAAAAGTGACAAATAAGTCAGATCTACCATAATTTCGAACGTACGTAATCGCGTCCTGCGTTTTCTCGTGCATGAAACACGGAGAAACCGTAAATGACGATGGCAATATGACATGTTGACCGATATTTGATGGGTCAACATTTGCGTCATGATTTAAGGCATCTCTGAGATGAACTTAGTCATCAGCCCTCAGTCTTTATCTTTCCGCTATCATTTTCGCCATCATGTCAACACAATATTGATTAAATAAGTCTCTGTAATAATGTAACGGATTAAAAGAGTTAGTTCTAATCATTAATCTAAATGCATAAAATTGCATACACGAAACAGTTTTTTACGCGAAGAACCCTGCTGAGGGATAGTCAAATAATACTAGTAGTGGATCATAGAACCGATGTACCACAGAAACTCTTTTGAGCTGCCCGTCTCTACCGTGTAAGACTATATCCCTGGGACCTTTGTTTTCATCGACCAAGAGAACAGCTACCTCGTTTACAGTAGGAGCATTATATCTGCCTCTGTGTGCTATCTGTGGAGTGCGATCTGAATTTATAATTAACTTTAAATTATCTGAGGAGTTGAGTTCACGTTATGATTATTAGTATGATTTAGTTCACGTTATGATTATAGATTATTAGTATGTACACGTTATGATTATTTAAAGCGGTCTGTAATTCGTGAATAAATCCATTTTTAAGGTTGGTGCGATGCTTGATCGCAACGTTAACTGGTCTGCATCCGAAATAAAATATATTTGCAAGAACTGTGGGTTTTGGCCTGATGGTGGTAAAAGGCTACCAATTAGATGATACACTTGTCCTTCTATTTTAAATGTGGGCATAAAATTACCTTCCCTGATTTTAGTTTGCGCCAAACGAAGTCATTTGAAAAAGACTTATTTACGTATGTTTGTTAAAAAATGCCCAGATAATGGATGGTTATTAGTCAAAAGATTTTTAATTGGTTGTGGCGGCTCCTGCAGGTTAGGAAGACAAACTTTACCTGAAGCACAGCACATACCATTAGGTTCGTCCGCCCATTTCTTGGCAGAGCAGTTAGAGCAGATCTTATTCATGAGTCCGATTTGGACGGACGCTTGGTCTGCATAATCAATCTGCGGATCATATCTGAAAGCCAGTCTGTTGCTGTTAGCTAAAATTCGATTGCGAACTCTATTTGTGGACAACTGCTGTCTCTCTGCCTGAGCTCAAAGTCGCTGCAAACGCTCGACACTCGACTGTCTTTCGCGCAACTGAGAGGTCCTTATATTTTGTTCATGAAGACGTTGGGAACGCTCCAGGCTCGACTCTTGAGCGCATAGCTCAGAGGTTCTCAATCTTTGTACGGCAGGGCTTTGCGAACGCTCGACGCTCAACTCTTGTTTGCATAAGTCAGAGGTCCTTACATTTTGTTCATGAAGACGTTGGAAACGCTCCAGCCTCGACTCTCGTGCACGTAACTCAGAGGTTCTCAGGTTTTTTTTGCAAGGCGTTGTGAACGTTCGACACTCGACTCTCGTGCGCGTACCTGAGAGTTTCTCTGATTTTGTTCAGCAAGGCGTTGTGAACGTTCAGGTGAAGATTCTTGATTGGGCTCAGTCGGGTCGATACAACAAAGGCAGTGGACTGTATAAAGGTTTATTACTGTAGTTAACAATATGGAGATGTAACAATGAAATGCCCGTTGGTCAGCGCGTCCGTGAACGGAGTGAGTGGTAGGAAGCGCCGCGACGCGCGAGCGGCCGTCGTTCGGCCCCGCTCCCCGCGCCTGCACCGGTGTCGCCTACACGCATGTGTGATGCGCCGACATATTCCCCGGGTTGAAGGGAAGTCTTCAAATCTTCTTCAGTGGTCGACTGGAAGGGGGCAGATGCAGTTGAAGGCACGACGAATGGTGCCCCTCTTCGTCTTCAGCTCAGCCACTCTTGTGATCCCGTCCACGCCCGGGTAGGTCTTCGTGACCCGACCCAGGGACCACAGTAGGGGTGGCGTTGCCTTGTCCTTAATCAAGACCCTCCTTTACCTCACCTCTGGAACGAAACCATTTCGATTTTGCCTGCAGCAGAGAAGTATACTCATTATGAAATCTGCCCCAGAAGTGCTGCCTGATGTACTGGATCCTCTTCCAGCGATCCAGCGTCGTGATGTTCGCTGCAGTCACCTGAGGGTGTGGTACAGTTAAGACTGGCCGTCCAATTAGGAAGTAAAAGGAAGTGAGAGCCGAAAAGTCGTTAGGGTCTGAAGAAAGAGGAGTAAGAGGGCGTGAATTTAAAACCGCCTCTATATGAGTGAGACAGGTGACCATCTCCTCAAATGTAAAATGGGTGAGATGCAGCAATCTCTTTAAGTGATGCTTACAAGATTTAACAGCAGCTTCAGCTAAAGAATTAAAATGAGGGCTGTATGCAGGCGTGAAAATAAATTCGATGCCCTCCTGCGCCATCTCAGATGCAACATTTGATGATTGCAAGAACCTATACATCTCATTTGATGCTCCAACAAAGTTAGTCCCGTTATCGGACGTGATGCTTCGAGGCTTGCCTCGACGCGCCACGAATCGATTTAAAGCAGCCATATAAGCTTCGGTGGTGAGGTCAGTGACGAGCTCCAAATGTACAGCTTTCACTGCCGAGCAAACAAAGATACACACATAAGATTTTGTAAGTTTGCACCCGCGGCCTTTACGGTTAGCCACTAATACTGGCCCAGCATAGTCTACATAAGAATTAAAAAAAGGGAACTCAAGATTGGTTCTTATATTAGGTAGATGACCCATTACTGGCTGCACATTTTGTGACCTGTGTCTGAAACATTTAAGGCACCTATTCACGACAAACCTTGCTAGGTTTCTACCACCTAGAGGCCAATAAGTTTGTCGTATATGTGACAATAACAACTGTGGACCAGCATGTGCAAGCTTTAAATGTTGCATTTGAAATATAAGCTTGGTGAGAATGTGCTTACTGCATAAAAGAATGGGATGTTTCACATTAAACTCGTAGGGTGAATTATCAAGTCTTCCGCCCACGCGGATGAGGTTATGATCGTCAATGAATGGGGACAAAGGAAGTAACCTACTTTTACGTGGTAATCTCTGTCCAGACTTTAAAATGTGATACTCTTCCGGAAACATTTCAAGTTGAGAATAATGTATAATTAAATTTAAAGACCTTTCTAGTTCTAGTGTAGAAAGATTACCATGCAATTTATTCTTATTTTTTAAGTTGTAAATAAAGCGTTGTACATATGTAAATATATTATGTATTTTTGTAAAAATAGAATACCTTTCTAATAAGTTATGTATGATTGATGAATTAATGTTTACATCTAAACGATTATGATATGAATGATGATCGCTACTGCTACTAATGAAATGAGTTACTACTTCCGGCAAATCATGTTTCTCAGTATTTGGCATTGTGGGCCATTCATTTTCGTTAAGTGACAGAAATGAAGGTCCAGACCACCAGAGGGGTGTGTCCTTGATAATGTCGGCCCGAAGACCACGGGAAACAAGATCCGCCGGGTTGTCCTTCGACGGTACGTAGTTCCAGGTATGACCACATGTGCTCTCCTGTATCTCGTTGACTCTATTTCTAACAAAAGGTTTTAGTTGGTTGGAAGGAGTAGAGAGCCAACATAAAACGATCGTTGAGTCACACCAGAATCTACACTTGTGAATGGGTATGGTGAGTGATTCCTGAACCTTAGTACACAGCCTTGCACCCAACAAAGCCCCACAAAGTTCAAGCCTCGGGATTGTAGTGGATTTAATTGGTGCTACACGATTTCTAGATGCTAGAAGTTGTACGCCAGTGGCTCCGACACTATTTGATGACCGAATGTACACACAAGCGCCGTACGCCTTTTCAGAAGCATCGGTAAAGACGTGTACTTCGTGTGTAATAGAGTCTTCACGCAAAACCCAACGAGGAATTTTTAAATTGTTTAACGATGTAATGGTACTCTCAAACACAGACCAAGCATTACTAATCTCAAGTGAGACTGCGTCGTCCCAGTCATATTTATCTAGCCAAAGACGTTGCATAAGTACCTTGGCTTCGACAACGCACGGACCCACCAAGCCCAGTGGGTCGAAAATCTGACTGATAACAGAAAGGACATGGCGTTTGGTGATTTTACTAGTAGAAGTAATATTAATTGTATATGTCAGTGAATCAGAGTCACAGACCCAGTCAAGTCCTAGGGTTTTAGACTGTGAACAGTTAAGGTGCTGCTCTGAAAAATGTAAAATATTATATGAATCATTATTAACTTTATTAGAATTTATTTGCTTTAAGATTTCCAAATTATTTGATCGCCATCATCATTTCCCTGCCCTTATCCCAATTATTTTATTTGGGGTCGGCGCAACATGTCATCTTCTTCCATACCTTCCTATCGGCCGTCATCTCACAAGAAACACACCTTACAGCCATATCGTCTTTCACACAATCCATCCATCGTTTCTTTGGTCGTCCTCTTCTATATCCCCTATATCCATCCACATCCATGCTTAACGCCTTCCTTACCACATGATTTTCATTCCTCCGCATAACATGCCCATACCATGACAGCCGGTTACCACGTAGTTTCTCTGTAACCGGTGCCACTTTCAAACTTCCCCTTATATACTCATTTCTTACTCTATCCGCTCTCGTAACACAACACATTCCTCTTAACATTCTCATCTCTGCTGCATGCAATTGTCTTTCATTCATCCCTTTTGTCGCCCAGCACTCTGATCCATACAAGACAGCAGGTCTGACAATGGTCTTATAGATCTTCCCCTTAAATTTAAGGGGAACGTGGGGGTGAATGAACCAAGATACCGGAAGTCGGAGCAGACTGGAAGGCGCACACCATCAAGCTTTATAGCTTCAGGACTGGAGAGACCGCCGAAATCGCAGAACATGTATTCTGTCTTTGTTCTGCTGATTTTCAAGCCCACACTCTCCAGCTTCTGTTGCCACACCTCCAATCTGCTCTGGATCTCGGGTCCATTTTCCCCAACCAGAACAATGTCATCGGCAAACAGCATGCACCAGGGTGCCTCTTCCTGTATGTCTGCCGTAAGGGCATCCATAATCAGCAGGAAGAGGTAAGGGCTTAATGCCGACCCTTGGTGCAAGCCCACTGCCACACTGAACTGGTCGGAGTTGCCAGCAGACGATCGGACGTATGTACAGGATTGACTGTACATAGCACGAATTAACTCCACATACTTTCCAGGCACACCTTTCTCTTTCATAGCCCACCATAACACTTCACGAGGCACCCTATCATAAGCTTTCTCGAGGTCAATGAATACCATGTGCAAGTTCTTGTGCACACGTCTGTACTTCTCGCACAGTTGGCGAAGTGCAAAGATGGCATCCATTGTCCCTCGACCTGGCATGAAACCAAACTGGTTTTCAGTAATCTCACTCTCTTCTCTCAATCTTTTCTCTAACACCTTTTCCCATACTTTCATAGTATGTGAGCTTTATCCCCCTATAGTTGTTGCAATCTTGAACATCCCCTTTATTTTTGAAGATGGGCACTAGCGAGCTGGTACACCATTCTTGTGGGATGTCTTCTTCATGCAACAACTTATTGAAGAACAAAGTCAGCCACACATATCCTTCATACTTTAGCACCTTCCATACTTCACCTGGTATTTCATCCGGTCCCAAAGCCTTACCATCTTTCATGCCTTTAACTGCTGTCATTACTTCCTCCATGCTAATTTCTCTTATCAATCCCTTATTAACCTGTGCCTCTTGAAGTAAACCATTCCAGCCATTCTCTTCGTTAATAAGTTTTTCAAAATACACCTTCCATCGCTCTTTTATTTTGTCATCTTCACATAATAAATCTCCACACTCATCTTTCATGCATTTCATATGTATTACATCTCTTGCTCGTCTTTCTCTCTCTTTTGTAATTCGGTAGAGTACCTTTTGGCCACTAGGGCTATCTAGAGTTTCGTATAACCTCTCCTGCGCCCTAGCCCTGGCAACTGCTACCGCCTTCTTTGCTCTCTTCTTGCATTCATTGTAAAATGCCTTTTTCTCATCTTTCAAACTTGCATTCATAATTTCTACCCCTTGCCATTCTTTAAACGCGGCCTTTTTTTCTTTAAGGACGTTTTGTACCTCTTCATTCCACCACCATGTATCCCTGTCTATCAAACCTTTACCTTTTGACTCTCCACATACGTCTTTTGCGCTTTCTCTTATACACTTTGCCATCTCACTCCAGCATTCATTCACAGATTTTCCTTCCATCTCACTCATTTCCGTCATCTTATCCACAACTTGATTCCTAAACATAGTAGCACATTCTTCCTTCTGTAACATACGCCATCGTGTCTTTGGGGGGGGTCGGTGTTTCCTGATTTTGGGCGAGACACTAAATTTGGCCTCCAAAACAATCAGTCTGTGTTGGGTAACTAATGCTTCGCCTGGCAGCACTTTGCAGTTTTTAACACAGCATAGACTCCTTCGCTTTATTAGAAAGAAATTTTGAGAAAAATTTATGAGAAAGTCTATCTGTGTCGCGTGGTGGCCACTCTTGTAGGTTATAAGGTGTTCCTCTCTTTTCCTAAACCACGTATTAGTTATGGCCAGGTCGAAAGCACAGGCAGCTTGTAACAGTGCCTCGCCGTAAGTGTTCCGGTTTCCGAATCCCCGACCACCATGCACTCTCTCATATCCATCACTCTCTCTTCCTACGTGTCCATTAAAGTCACCACCTATAAACACTTCCTCATTATCCTGCACATTCATCATCAAACAGTCAAAGTCGTTCCAAAACTTCTCCTTCACACTCTCTTCACAACCTGATTGTGGCGCATATACACTTACTATGTTGAAGATGATGTCGTCCACAATCACTTTAACCGCTATCAGTCTATCATTCACTCTTTTAACATCAACCACACTTTCTTTCAACCTGTTGTCTAGAACTACACCCACACCATTTCTCTTTCCATCACTACCACAATAGTAAAACTTATATCCTTCTCCTATCTCTCGAGCCCTTCCACCCCGCCATTTTGTTTCTTGCAGACACGCTACATTTATTCTTCGCCTTTTTAACACATCTGCCAGCTCTCTTCCTCTTCCAGTCATCGTTCCTATATTCCAGCTCGCACACCTCAACCTTATTTCTCTCACACTCTGGGCTCGCTTCTTACGTCGCACCCGCCCGTTCTGGTGCGACAACCCTTGTCCACTTCTCACAAGAGCCGGGTGCTGCCCCTGCGCGTCGCCTGAGGGGTACGCCCTAGCCCTATCGCTCAAGTCATTTATTCTGTCCATGTTGCTGGTAGTTTTGGCAGAATTTTTATGGCCGGCCGCCTGCCTGACGCCAACCCTCCTTGGAAATGCTGTTGTTGGTGATTACTCCCACCAAGAGGTTGACCCAAGGTGCAAGATAGTTTGCGGTGGGTCTGGAAATCCCTTAGTCGCCTCTTACGACACCCATGGGAGGAAATGGGGCAGCCCTATTCGAAACTGGGAACTGCGCGGCGAAAATTATTTGATCGCCATTTGCGTAAATTAAATTTTGCTGAAGAAAGAACCGATTTAACAATTTTAGTGACTTCTACAGTGTCTTGTATTGTATTGCTTCCACTGAGAAAGTTGTCGACGTAAAAGTCACGCCGTATGGCGCACTGTGCGCGACTATCCTCAATGTTATCAGCCAGACTCACCAAACACTTGGTGGCCAAATAGGGAGCAGACGCAGTACCGTATGTCACTGTACTTAATGTGTAAGTCCTAAGAGGTTCTGAGGGATCAAAGCGGAAGATAATTTTTTGAAGGGAACGCTGGTCTGGACTAAGCTCAATGGCTCTGTACATTTTCTCTACGTCGCCTGTTTCCACGTATCTATGCTGACGAAAACGTGTTAAAATGGAAAACAGATCGTCTTGCACTACCGGACCGACCATCTGAATGTCGTTAAGAGACACTCCCGTACTAGTAGGAGCTGATGCGTCGAAGACTACGCGTAGTTGAGTAGTGGTACTGGAATTCCGAATGACGCCATGATGTGGAATGAAATACTTTGTCACGGATTGTGATTCGACAGAGGAAGTACAGTCGGCGTCTAATGTCATGTGACCTAAGCGCTCGTACTCTAGCATAAAGTTATAATATTTGGTTTGAAAGGATGGATCACGCTTAAACCGCTTCTCTAGAGATAAAAAACGATTCCTAGCATTTACGTAGGATTGTCCTAGAGAGCTTGGATCGCCCTTTAAAGACATTTTAACAACAAACGCACCATCGTCATTACGGATGGTGGTTTGCGCGAAAAGTTGCTCACACATTCTCTCTTCAAGAGAGTGCGAATGTTTGCTTGAGATGGTGTCAAGCTCCCAAGATTGAGTTAAGTCGGGAGTGACATGGGAATGATGGCAAAGATTATTAGATGCATGGGAAATAGAACTAGATTGATGCGAAATACTACCAGATACAAGCCATCCGAGTTTAGTCTCGCATAATTTAGGTAAGTTTTTCCCTAAGTCTATTCTGTTACTGCCTAAGACATTCCAGAAAACTTCAGCCCCTACCAGGATGTCGACGACCGACGGAACATTAAAGTTCGGGTCTGCCAGTTTAAGACCTGAAGGAATAGGGACATGCTTGATGTGTACGAATGAAGACGGGAGTACCTTTGTAATTTCAGGTATAATATGACAATCAATATCTACAGTGAAGGCACAGCATAAAGACTCTATTGATAGGTGGCAAGACTGTGTACTGGTGGATACAAGATTATTAATACCCGTTACCTTGGTACTCGTACCGCGTCGTAACAAACCCAGTTTCTCCGATAACTTCTCCGTTATAAAGTTTGCCGTGCTGCCGTTGTCCAGCAAAAGACGTGCAGTGTACTGCTTACCGGTCACGGCAGTCACCTTCACGACAGCTGTGGACAGTAAAATATGCGAAGAAGTAGCAAGCTGCATAGTATTGGCTGAAAGCACAACATTTGAAGAAGCAGGGGAAGCAGAAAGTAAAGCAGAAGGCAATGGATTGGCAAAAGATTTAGGTTCATTATTTTCTAAATGCAAAAGCGTATTGTGCTTTACTTTGCAATATTTGCAACGTGAAAATGGACACTTTTTAGGAGTGTGGCCAAAGCGTAAGCAATTTAAACACACATTGTATTCGTTTGCCTTTTTAATGCGATCTTCTATAGATAAGCTTCTAAAAGATTCACATTTATATAATGTATGTGCTTGGGAGCAGAGTGGACATTTATTATTATTATTAGATTTTTTATTAATGTGTTATTAGTACTAGTTTTATTTAAATTACTATTATTTAAGGCTACAATAGTACTCGAACCTGAAAGATTACAGTTAGACTCCACTGATTCTAACCAGTCCGCTTTCTTGCCTAAAAAGGTACAAAATTCTGTTAACGTAGGATCATCTTTTAAATTATTATTCCTATGCTCTTCCCATCCACGACTAGTCATTAAATCTAATTTTTTACTCATGAAATAAATAATTATGTCATCCCAATAGTGGTGTAGTAGTAGTGGGCCTTTTTAACGTGGTAAGTGCCCTAATATTTTTATTTATCCCATCTACTAAATTTCTAATGGACTCACTTGACTCCTTTATTATTGAGCCTACATCAAATAAAGCCTGCAAATGGTTATTCACAAGAAGGCGGTTGTTATTGTACCGCTCACACAACAGGTTCCACGCAATATTATAATGACTTGCTTTAAAATCTAAGTTCTTAATAATTAAAGCTGCGTTTCCTTGTAGTGAGGCTCGCAGGTAGTGGAACTTGTTAATATCACTTATTGTTTTGTTATCGTGAATCAGTGACCCAAACGTATCTCTAAACTCAAGCTAGGATTGGTAGTTCCCATCGAAATGAGGCAAATCTATTTTAGGCAAACGAACAAAACCATTTCTAAATGAATTGTGTGCACCTGAGTCAGCATCTTTGAAGCCCGCTTCCGATCCTGCAACGTTGGACGAAACGCCAAGCAAGCTGCGCGTGAGTGCCACCAGATTGAAGAACTGGCGGTCGA
The DNA here is from genome assembly GCF_003590095.1 of Trichoplusia ni. Classification (NCBI taxonomy): domain Eukaryota; kingdom Metazoa; phylum Arthropoda; class Insecta; order Lepidoptera; family Noctuidae; genus Trichoplusia; species Trichoplusia ni. The sequence continues at coordinate 15,248 of NW_020800209.1, forward strand.
AGTCCGCTCGCTCATTAAACGCGGAATCGGCGTCGTCGGCAAGCACCTCAATTTGTGTCTGCAAATCATCAAAGTCGGCGTGTAAGGCCTCGAACTTATTGAAACGTTCTTCTAAGTCTAAGCGCTGCAACTCAGATACTGCTGAACTACTTTTAACTAAGTTTAAATAATTGCTATAGATGGTGACCTTTGATTTAATTGAACTACGTTTCTTAGTCAATGTTTTCAACTCAGCCATTTTAAAGCGAAATCACAGCAATACTAATGATATTAATGAATAACAACTGCAAAACAGCTGTGCGTGAACAAAAGGTGTCGATAATCAAAGTCAAGGTCAACGACTCGACGCGGGTTATAAAGCAATTAGCTAATGACTAAGCGTTTTTTCAACGAGATGTTCGTATTTAAATAAGCAGTGCAATTTTAAATAAGAAGAAACACTAATAGGAAAGCGTGAGGGAAAAATTAAATATACACCGAAGGATTTGGAAAATAGAATAACGATTTTCGGGTAAGAAACAGTGTGAAAAAATAACTAATTGGAACGGACTCACTCAAAGACTGTATTATACCCCCAAATAGTGACTCCCACGATGACGATGCAAGCTGATACAGGAACGACTTCGTTGTTAATCTTCTCGGCCACGTTGTACTCGCGAGCGGTCAAAGTCCGACGGCCCGCACGACGAATGTACACGTTGACGACGATGTTAATTACCGCAAAACTGGTGTAATTATATTTGCACGATCGAAGGACCAATGATTGGGCTCAGTCGGGTCGATACAACAAAGGCAGTGGACTGTATAAAGGTTTATTACTGTAGTTAACAATATGGAGATGTAACAATGAAATGCCCGTTGGTCAGCGCGTCCGTGAACGGAGTGAGTGGTAGGAAGCGCCGCGACGCGCGAGCGGCCGTCGTTCGGCCCCGCTCCCCGCGCCTGCACCGGTGTCGCCTACACGCATGTGTGATGCGCCGACATTCTCCCATACAACGTATGTTTGCTGCCCGTGCTTGAGAACTATGTTTAGAAAGTTGAGACCTGGCTCTCTTAGGCATTTTCAAATGTTTAAGATAATGTTATTAGCGTGTAATATTCTAGCTCTAAAAAGAACTGTTGGTTAGCCCTGAAAAGAACTGTTGTTTAGCCCCGAAAAAAACTGTTGTTTAGCTCTAAGAAGAACTGTTGTTTAGCTCTAAGAAGAACTGTTGTTTAGCTCTGAGAAGAACTTTTGCGTAGGCGAAGTTTATAGAAAGAAAAATCCTAAAAAAAATCGCACGAAAATTATTGGACTTCACGCACGACCGCTGCGTAGGGAGCCGTACTCATAGATCATAAGTCCCCCTCCCACACGCTCATCGGGCCTTGGTAACGCCTACTTCGCACGCCTACACAGGACACAAACTGATCGTGAACAGCACCGTAAGTAACCCACGTACTTGCCTACTTGTACCAAAACATTACAATGCAATAATCATCACTGAGTTCTGTTCCAGGGATCTCACGGCTGTAAGGCTCCTAGTAGACCCTTCCAATAGCCTACCGAGTGTAATAGCATCTGCCTTTTTTTTTTTTTTGTTTAGGCGGGGGAATCCTCATGGACACCCACTCCCTCGGGGGAGGAAATGGGTGGTCGGCCAGTGTGTGAAGTGCGGTGTCATCCGCGTCACCGCACTGATGACACACTGTGGTGAACTCCCTTCGGGCCACCCGAAACAGGTAGTGCCCGAAGGCACCGTGTCCGGTCAGCATCTGCGTGAGGCGGTACGTTAAAACACCGTACCGCCTCTCCACCCACTGTTGAAGATGTGGGCGGATTGCCTCCACCGTAGCCCGCCCCGCCGTCGGATTGGCGAGCCTTAGTTCCCAATTTCGGAATGCGTCGAGGCGGGCTAGTCTGCGCCAGATCTCACGCTGCCCCGGCGAGGGTTCGATGCCCCGAGACCGGAGCGCAGTGCAGCGGGTGTATAGGTCCGCTAGCACACTCGCATCCAAATCCCAGGGCGGGATTCCCGCCAAGGCGCACGATGCCTCACGTTCGACGGTGCGGTAGGCCCGGACGATCCTGTTGGTAACCACCCGCTGTGCACCAAGCAGAACCGCCCTGTTCCTAGGCGTTAAACTACCGCACCATATGGGTGCGCCGTACAGGGCCATCGACCTAATGACCCCTGCGTAAAGACGGCGACACCCAACGTCTGGGCCCTCGACGTTCGGCAGGAGCCTTCCGAGAGCGGCTGCGGCGACTTGGAGCCTTGGTGCCAGCCGCTTAAAATGCTTCCGGAAGCTCATCCGTCCGTCGAGGACCAGGCCGAGATACTTCATCGTACCCGACAGTGGGATCTTTGCGTCCTCCACTGTCAGGCACGTGTCCATATGGGGTTGGCTCCGGGGGCCGTGCAACATCAGATTTTCGGTTTTCCCTAGAGCCACGTCCAAACCGAGCATCCGGATGCGACCTACAACCACTTGGACGCCGCAGGTCGCACGCCGGATGCATTCCCGGGGGTCAGAACCCGAGGTTAAAATCAGGGTATCGTCCGCGTAGCAGACGACCCGCATACCAGAGAGGAGGGCCCCTCTGAGGGCCCAATCGTACCCGATGTTCCACAGGAGGGGTCCTAGGACTGACCCCTGCGGAACACCGCACCCCGTTTCGTACCTCTGCAGGCCTGTCTGCGACGCGAACGAAATGTCACGTCCGGTGAGGTAGTCCACCACGACGTGCTGCAGGTAGAGCGGCACCCCATGATATCGAACTGCCGACTCTATGCACTGATGCGGCAACGAGTTGAAGGCATTGGCGATGTCGAGTGAAACCGCCAAAGCCACTCCGTTTCGTGCCGCCGCATCCGTGGCGAACCGTTTGACCACGTCTAAGGCGTCCATTGTGGACCGCCCCGCTCTAAAACCGTATTGCGACTCCGACAGATTCGGACCCGTCCCGGTCAAGTGCCGGACGATGCGGGCAGCTATGATGCGCTCGAAGAGTTTGCCCGCCTCATCCAGCAGGACAATCGGCTTATAGCCGGGTGGCGAATCTGCCGGACGTCCCTCCTTCCTCAGGAGGACGAGTCTCCCCGACTTCCAGATGGCGGGGAATTTGCCCAGCTCCAAACAGGAGTTGAGCAATCCCCGCAGACGGTTTTCCAATGGCCCCAGGGCCAGTGCCAACGCACGCGCTGGTACTCCATCGGGCCCGGGGGCCGTCTTCTTTAGGCGGAGGCGGACTATGGACGCCTTCAGTTCTCCTTCAGTAATGTCCTCCGGTGGCTCAGATGTATAATGAGAAACGCCAGCCACCGGAGGGACGAAGTCAGTCCGGGGTGGAAAGAGGGACGAGACTACGGTCCGGAGCAGCTGCGGCCCCATAGTCTCCGTGATCGGAGGCGCCGCGACCCGGAGCTTGTTCCGAGCCTCTCCTATCGCGATGCAGATTTGGCCTGCAGAATGGCGACGCGGAGATTGCTCCTCGCCGTGCAGTAGGCTCTGTAAAGGGGAGGCTCTGCTGCCTCGTCCCTTTCACGTCGGGCGTGCCTGGAGCGGTGGCGAGTGCATGCTCGTTGCGCCGCCAGGCACGCCTCGCGGAGAGCTGCGATCACGGCGACCACCAATACACCGAACGACGATTCGGCCGCCTTGTAATAGCATCTGCTCCACTACCAAATCTCGATGCTGGAAAGGTAGGGGATCCCACAGCGATTGAGCTAAAAAGGAGCGAGGCGAATCCGCGAAATATAAACTCTGATATTAAACCGGTTGCGTCTGATACCTGTCAAGCTCCCATAAACAGTGTATCCTTGCCACTGCCTACTGCTGCAGCGGACGTTACATTGAGCGATACAGACAAGGACGGGCAATCGAAGACCGGTTGGACTGAAGTTCGACACAGGCGCTCCCACCGTTCACTCAGTAATGTTCTGCGTGGGACAGCGGCTCCTGGTACCACAAATTTAGAGGCTTCAGAAAGATGGAGATACCTGCACCTCTTCTACGTCAAGCAGGGTACATCGGAAGGCCAGGTATGAGATCACCTAATTACTATTTGTGGAACTGATGTTTGTACGGTGGATGTGCTCAAACCCCGAGGCAAATATGCTTCCTTCAAGTTGGGTGTGCCCTCAAAGCTGGCTGAACTAGTTATGGCACCTCAAAGCTGGGCTGAGGATATATGCGTCAAACCATGGCGCCGCAACTTTCGTGGCCAAAGCAACGACCCCCAATAACCACCATACCATTATTGCTTTACCCAGCTCTACGGATCGCAACAACTATCTGCGGATACTGTACCAAAATGTGCGTGGGCTAAAAACCAAGTTACCAACGTGGCGATCTAGCTTGTTGCTTTCCGAGCACGATTTGATAGCCGTAACTGAGACAAATCTTGATAGTTCTGTAGAGGACTCCGAAACATCAACAGGAGATTGGCGTATTCTACGCAGAGATAGAGTGACTCCGGGCGGCGGAGTGTTGCTTGCTGCGCGCCCTGGCATTACCATGAAGAGACAGCGTGATCCTGAAACTGAATGTGGTGAAGACTTATGGGCAACGATTATAATTTACGGCAAGAAAATATATGTATGCGTTGTCTATATAAAACCCTCTGCAACTGATGACGATTACATGGCTTGGTTTTGCAAAGTTGAGAACATTATCTCCAATTTGAATGGAACTGTGATGATACTAGGTGACCTTAACTTGAAAAGTGCCTCTGTAAATGTCAACAATTATTACTGTTACTTCTTAAGCTTCTGTAGTATGAATGAGATGAATGAAGTGTGGAATATGCGTGCGAGTAAGTTAGATATGGTGTTGGCTCGGGAGGGCAGTGAAGTGAACTGTGAGCACGTGGAAGGTACGGAGCTGGTTCCAATCGATTTGTATCACCCTCCATTAGATATTGCGTTTACTATCAAAACGCATAAGGAAATTGAAAAATTGGATCCCAGCAACATTGATCGAAGTAAGGATTGGAATTTTGTCAAAGGGGACTACGCACTTTTAAGTGAACAAATTTCTTCTGCTCCCTGGCAACAAATCATTAATTGCGATGATGCCCCCTCTGCAGCAGATAAGTTTTATTCAGTGATTTATAATGTCTTTGATTCTTCAATTCCAAAGAAGAAGAGAATGAACGCTGATAATAATAGAAGGTATCCAGTATGGTTTACGCGGGATATTGTGAACGACACTCAGCGAAAAACTCAACTCCATAATAGTTGGAAGCTCTCGCGATGTGAAGTTACATATGCAGAGTTCAGTAAACTACGGTCGAACTTAAAAGAGAGGACTCAGGACGCCTATAGGTTGCACTGCATCAGCGTTGAAAATAGTATACGCAAAAATCCACGACATTTTTGGCAGCACTTTTCTAGCCTGAGAACTAAGGGTGGTTTCGAGCCAAACGTCATCCACAAGGGTGAGACTTGTTCGGGCGTTAAGGCGGCTGAGGCATTTGCTGAGTATTTCGCCAGCGTGTTTCAGCCTGATGCACCTAAATTAGACCCAAAGTTCTCCAATCTCAGTGGTGTGAGTAATAATATTCCCCTCCCCTGCATAACCCCACCTGACGTAGTAAAGGGTATTGCCAAGCTTAAACCCTGTAGCTCGATTGGCCCAGACAACATTCCACCCTATGTCCTTAAGGGATGTAACGATACCCTGGCAGCTCCTCTATGTCATATTTTTAACTTAGCCCTCCAGTCCGGCGTATACCCTGAGCAATGGAAAACTTCGCGAGTCACTCCCATCCCTGAAACCTCTGACAAAACATCAGTAGAGGAGCACAGACCAATTGCTATCCTCCCAACCATCGCCAAGGTCTTCGAGCATATTCTCCATTCTTATATTTACAAACACGTAAATATACTTCTGTCTGATGCCCAACACGGTTTTCGACCGGGTCGCTCCGTCAATTCAAATTTACTGGTTCATGTAGACTACATATCGAGTAGCCTGGACAACAGGAGGCAAGTCGATGTTCTATACTTTGATTTCCGAAAAGCTTTCGACAGAGTTGACAACGATGTGCTTTTGATAATAAATAATAAATAATAATAATAAATAAATTTATTTATTTTCAGGCAACATGGCCCATAGATATATACCTTACAGACTAACATATATATAAAGTATACAGTATTGGTTAGTAAATAAAAATCTTAAAACTATATTAGTAACACTTCCTAGCACTAGGTGTTTGTGTGTTCGGTCGGGATTTGTCCGCGGAAGCGACGGAAAACCACTCCTTGCGGCCAAAAGTTATCGTCCATGACGAGGTGCAGGAAGCAGTTAGGGACGCGCACCACGAACGCCTTGAAATTGACGTTCCGGCGCGACTCCAGCAGCTGCACTCTCGGCGCGTACTGCACCTTTTGGCGCACGTAGTCGGCGATGTCCTCCGCCCGGATGCTGTAGTGTAGGCGAGATATGTACAACGGAGTATTCGGCTGCGCAGCTCTCACCCTTGTTTGGGGCTCAACAGGAGCCTTGCCGCAGCAGTTCTGATTAGTTCGTTGCCGGTGCTTCCTTTTCAGCACCGTTACGAAACCGTCTTCGTCCGCCCGGTTCCTCGGTTGTGGGACCAGATTGTGTAGGGGAACAGCGGAGGCGCAAACGCTGACCAGCTGTTTATTTGGTCGTGCAGTTTGCGTGGCGCTACGTGGATGAGGCATGCTTGCGGGGGCCGGGGGCTGGGGCATGCGGTCAGCGCCCTTTGCTGACTCGGCTGACGGCGACGACGAAGATAAAACTGCTGACGCGAAACTCGTAGCCGATGTGTCGAGTAGGCATGCACCTCGACGCGTGTTTACGTTGCTTACACGCGCCGGTGACCCAGTTTTATTCACAGAAGTGCGCAATTCAACGACTTCCTTGCGCAAATCTGTGACATCTTTCTGGGATGCCTCCAGCTTCCTGTGCACATCTGCAAGACTTGCCTTTAGGGAGACGATGTCCTTCAAAAGGCACGTTACGTCGACGTGGTCGAAGGTGACAGGAGGTAACTTGTTTAAGTCCTTTGCCACAAACGTCGGCACATCGTCGGGATCGGTCTCCTTCAGCAGCGTGATTACATCTTGCAGACTCTTCTTTGTCCCTGGAAGCCATAGGTTTCTCGGTCGAGTTCGTCAAGTTTTTCTCCGGCTACCTGCGCGATCGCAAGCAGTTTGTCAGACACGGTTGCTTTGAGTCTAAGCCTTAGACCACCCGCTCGGGCGTGAGTCAGGGATCCATACTGGGGCCGCTTCTTTTCTTAATCATGATTAATGACTTGACCACAAGAGTTAAGTTTGCCAAATGCCTGTTATACGCCGATGACCTAAAATTGGTTGCTCAAATCAGAACGGACGAGGATTGCAAACTTCTACAGAGGGATATTGACGCTGTTTATGTGTGGAGCATGGTAAACAACCTACCTTTTAATATAGGTAATTGCCACGTCATGACATACGGCAGGGGGTTGCTACCGATCCATTACAATTACAGATTGGGTGGTGAAGTATTATCTCGAGTCACCAACGTAAAGGATCTGGGCGTGACTTTCGATCGATGTTTGACATTTAAAGACCACATTTCTTCCCTCGCGAAGGAATCCTTCAGGCGCCTGGGCTTTGTTTTGCGCAATGCTCACGACTTTTGCAGTCCCAATGTCATCCGATTACTCTATACCACTCTGGTTCGAAGCAAGCTTGAGTCAAGTGCCTGTGTCTGGCACCCCTACACCGCTACTCAAACATTCATGATCGAAAAGGTGCAAAAAACCTTTCTGAGGTACTTTTTCAAAAGGTTATACAACTTTTTTCCCTTCATGTACCCAACTAACTATCTGCTAGGGATGTTAGGCTTTAACTCCTAGGAGGTAAGACGAGGCTTTGATCAGCTCATGGTAGCTTGTAAAACCTTACGGGGCCAAATTGACTGCCCAGAGCTCCACAGCCTTTTCTGCCGCCTATTCACCCCTGACAAATACATCGGTCGCCGTCAGAGCTGCAGGCACAATCTCTTCGCCCCACCGAAATGCGAAACAGTCGCCAGAGCTGAATCTCCTATATGTCGTACTCTTAAGACGCTCAACGCCCTTCTGAATGCCAACCCTGAATTTGATGTGTTTGTGGATGAGTGGAGTAAAGTAATGCGTGTGTGTTTGGGGTTCTGTGAGAGAAAGTATGCAAGAGCGTCCACTGTTCCTTGTTAGTTAGATAATCATTGAAATGCTGTCGACTATATGTTTTTACTTTTGTTTTGTTTTGATTTAATGTTTCCATGTTAATTATTGTAATTGGTGTTGCACCGTTTTAATTAACTATAAATAAATAAATAAATAAATCTGCCTACCTGCCGGGCGACGAGGTCACACCGACGGCTTCGCTGGTTGCACTAATCACCCGGTGCGAGGAAGAAGGTCTAGAACTAATCATCTCAGCGGACTGCAACGCGCATCACGTCATCTGGGGCATGGATAAGTCGAACGCGAGAGGTGAGGAACTCATGAACTACCTTTTCTCCACTAACCTTGTTATCCTCAACAGGGGCTCAAAGGGACTCGACGAATCGACATCACCATCGGACAGCCACAGCCACCGAACGGATATCTCAGCACGTATCAAACTGGCATGTGTCTGATGAGCTAACCTGTTCGAACCACAGGTGGATTCGATACCAGCTGGAAATGACCATCGCTCCTGCAACACAAAGACGAAACCCCCGAAGATAGACCGCAACAAGTTCAGAAGATTAACGGCGGAAGGTCTGAGGGAGGCAGACGCCAAAATCCATCACGGCACCACTGCAGATATCGAGAAACATGTGGAACAAGTAACGCATCTCTTGAATAACTGCTTTGAGAAAGCCTGTCCTTCAACACTACCCCAAGTCAAACCGAGGGGTGGGGACCTGAACTAGACAAACTCCGTCACAGGACAAGGCAACTGTTCAATAGAGCAATAAACACTAAATACCAAGAGGACTGGGAGCTCTATAAGGAAGCCCAGCGACTTCTAAAGAAGCGTATCCGACTCAGGAAGACAGAAGCCTGGAGACGTTTCTGCGAAGATATATCAAGCAACAACCAGTCAAGGTTAAAAAGATCCTATCATGCGAACCTGAGCGCAACATAGGGTCCCTTAAAAACCTGACGGAGAATACACCAGAACCGACGATGAAACAATCGAACTGTTACTCCAAACCCACTTCCCGGGCTGCAGAATCACCACGGAAAAAGGATGGCTGGGGACGGAGATATACGTGCCGCAGGCGTCGGATTGGATCACCGCCCGGAGAATCGTCGACGAGGACAAAGTCAGATGGGCCATCAACACCTTCCTCCCCTTTAAAACAGCGGGCCTAAATGGGATATTCCCGGGTCTGCTTAAATGGTGCGCCGAGGGGCTGATAGAGCATCTAGTAGGTATCTACAAAGCCTGTCTAGCCTTCCGGTAAACCCCGCAAAAGTGGAGAGAAGATAAAGTAGTATTCATACCGAAACCCGGCAAGAGTGACTACACGCAACCGAAGTCCTACAGACCAATAAGCCTGACGTCCTTCCTTTTGAAGACGATGGACAGGGACATTAGGTCAAATGCGCTGCTACAACGTGCGCTTCACCCAAACCAACACGCCTACAGCGCGGGCAAATCAACAGAATCTGCACTACAAAGTGTGGTCAGCACCATCGAGAGAGACTTATCAGCAAATCAGTCGACCCTAGGAGTCTTCATAGACATAGAGGGAGCCTTCGACAAAACTAACTTCACCAGCATTGCAATGGCTCTAGTACGACATGGCGTTGATCCAACGGTAGCCGGATGGATAGATGACATGCTCAGGAACAGGACCATTTAATTCACCGTAAATAGCACAACCAGGGCCATGGTGGCGAGGGGCTGCCCTCAAGAGGGAGTCCTTTCGCCGCTTCTGTGGAACCTGGTGGTTGACGAGCTTATCACGAGACTCAACGCCCAACGACATTTTACGGCGGGCTATGCAGACGACATCACCATTCTAATGTGAGAGCACTTTGTGCAATCTTAGTAGCTCTGCTCTAAAGACAGTGGAAACATGGTGCATAGAACACGAGCTTTCCGTGAATCAAACTAAGACGGAACTCATACTATTCACCAACAAACGCAAACTACCAAGACTAAAACTACCAAAACCATTTAACACCGAACTTTGTTTGACCAGTGACGTCAAATATCTGGGAGTGACCCTGGACAACAAACTGTTATGGAACAAACATGTAGAACAAAAACTCAACAAAGCCTGCATCACCTTCTGGCAATGTAAAAGTGTAATGGGAAAAAAATGGGGCCTATCACCCAAGATTATATCACCCATATTACCCTATGGTTGTACACAGCCGTAATCAGGCCAATCATTACATATGGAGCGGTAGTCTGGTGGCCCAGAACCAAACTAAGTACCGCCATTGACAAACTAAAAAGCTTCCAGAGACTAGCATACTGTGCTGTCACGGGATGCATAAGAACAACACCAAAAGCGGCTCTGGAAGTGTTGCTTGGACTGCCGCCGCTAGACCTCTTCATACAACAAGAGGCAGCGGTGGCTGCTACAAGACTAAAGCACTCGGGACTGTGGCGCGTACAATCTAGAGGCCATGGTGACATATGGCACAAGTAGGGTAAAATTGGAGCTTCTGTATCACTCGCTCTCGCGCCGTCGCGTCGCTCGAGCTTCGTGATACAGAAACCCCAATTTTACAATCGAGAATTAATTAACACAATGTGTATAGTAATCTAATTGCATCGATGGTAAATATTTATTGTCTGTGTAGTACTGATCATAAAATTATTATCATCATTTTCTGAACTGAAACACTCAAACACTTAATTTGTCTTTGAACAACAGTGTCATGGAATATAACCGGGAACACTGTTACCAGTTGAACATCCGTTTGAAATAAAATAACGTAAACCCTAACAGCACAGCAACTGTGTGGAATTAAATCTATTGTTTGGTGATTATACATTTAATAACATTTTGTTCATTTTATTTTTGCGTGTGTAACATGCATTATGTTTTAGGGTTATAGTTTTATATCCAAAGTTACGTTAAGTTGGTATCGATTAGCATATCGATCCCAACAGTCAATCATTCGTTCATCCCTAATGTCATATTTCTCATGTGTCAAATCTGTCATGTCAATGTAACGTCAATTGTCAATTGGAATGAGACCCAGTTTCGTTGACGCCGTCGAACGTGCAATAACGTAAGTAATGTTTTCTGTGATTTAATTGTTAATATATTGATTATAATGTGTTCCGTGTTTGATTTCTAACCTTTCCCTTCTGAGTTTTACATCTCAGAAGTGGGATTTGTGTGAAAACGAACAGTTTTTGCATAAACAACCTACGCGCCATAATAGTGAGAAAACAATATGGTGCGGCCATTGTCATGATAAAGTTCTGTTAAATATTGTCGAAATCTATAGTAATTCTAAACAATGTGTGTATTTGAATGTGTAATTTTAATTTCCGAGTAAAGATTAGATGGATGCAAATATATTTTTATTTTTACTTAGATTGTGTTAAAATCGCCATATTGACCATGTGTTGCAAGCGTAATATTTTGTCAAAATATGAATACAACTCAACAGAATATATGACCGCAAGCTCTTTATAAGGTTTAATTTGAATTTTGGCAATAGATGTAGTGGATGAAATCGGATTTAAATTCATTTTTATGTGGACCCACCATTATTATTTAATATTATTCACGACCAGTCTTAAAAATATTGTTTTCTTCTTTCTTCAATAATTCTTCCTAATTTACACAGTAACCTATAGTTTAGGCATTCACTAACTAGAGTCTAAGGTCAGAACCTGTAAGTTTCAGATAATGAGCGACAAATGTGGAGCGAATAAACCAAAGAGGCTGACTACACCGTGCTACAATTCGGACCACGAGATGCGAAGTGGTCGAGCATCGCGCAGCCGTACCAGACATGGTAGTAGGCATGGTAGCAGACGTAGCCGCAGCCGCAGCCAGTGTCACGGCCGACACAGCCATCGGCGTTCGCGTTGCCGAGAGACGCGAAGCCGAAGTCGCAATTCTCGTCGTGGTCAGTCCCATCGTGGAGATCATCGCACACCATTGCGTGAAGCGGAACGAGAGCTGTCTGAGACGAGGAAACGACTGAAGTTATTAGAGGACCAGGTTCATCGCAGACAAACATCGCGCGATCTATATCGGAGCCCTACAACAGGCAAGCGAAGTACATCGAATTTACATGTTCATTTGAATTCCCAGTCGAATACGGACAATAAACCTAGCCCTAAGAAACCTAGACCAGAACCCTCAGAATTTTTCGAGGAGTTTTTAAATGTGTTGAAAGGTAGGTCAGGGGATCGTGAATTCCTTTCTAGCCTCAATAATGTCGTACCAGAATTTGACCCACTATCCAAAGAACAAACTATTGACGCATGGCTTGACAAAATTGAGGAATGTGCCGAAATTTACAGTTGGAATGAAAAACAGAAAATTCACTATGTCCTGCCTAAGCTTACTGGACATGCTCGTACGTGGTATCAAGGGTTGCCTTCTATAAAGCATACGTGGAGCGAATGGAAAGTAATGCTCAAAGATTCCTTCCCGGCAACCGAGAACTACGCAGATTTACTAATGGAAATGCTTAATAGGAGAGCACGACCCGGAGAATCTTTGGAAGTTTATTATTTCGCGAAAATAAACCTTCTCAATCGCTGTAAGATCTTTGATAAACAAGCAGTGGACTGTCTTGTCCATGGAATTGATGATAGAAGTGTTAGAGTAGGGGCCCAAGCGGCTAAATTTGAAAAACCTGAGGAGATACATGAACTTTTCAAAACTATTAAGCCCTTTTCGCGAGAACAGATAGAGTCCAAAGGACGTAATAATCGTGACACCCGCTTACCGAATAGTACTAACAATTCTGGAGATACTACATTGAACAAAAACAGTCGTAAACCGAACACTATGACCTGCTTTAATTGTCGGGAGATAGGGCATCCGAGTTTTAAATGCCCAAAACCAATAATTAAATGTACGAAGTGCAACCTTATGGGCCACACGTCTACTAATTGTACTAATAAAATTAAGGATCAACAGTTTGAGTAAGAAAGACAAGAGTGTCCTTAAGGTTTCACTTCAAAACGAGTCTAGTGACAAATACAAATTAATCATAAAGGTCAACGGGAGTCCTATTGATTGTTTAGTGGATCTAGGTAGTGAAGCGACAGTTATACGCGAGAGTGACGCTAAAATGATAGGGTTACAATGGAAAAATGTTGACGGTCCTTTCTTACGCTGGTTAGGAAATATCCCATACTTACCTAGAGTTAGTACTAGAGTAGATATTGAAGTTCAGGGTATTCTGGAAAAGGATATTGAGGTATTTATAGTAGATGACGCATTAATCAGCTATAGTGTATTACTTGGGCACAGTTTTACTGAAAGGCCTCACGTACAAATCACAAAGAGAACTACGGACCTCAAGTTTGAATGTGTTTATAAGGAGCCACCAATTAAAGTACCTCTTTCGTCCGAAAGCGACGCAGAAATAGGTATAGGCCAGATGAGATGTGTCTCTGTCAAATCTCCTAATAATCTCAGTGGAAACGTTTATGTATATGGTACTGTTAGGGGCAGTGAAGGCAACGAATATTATCTCTTGCCAGGGGAGTACCACATAATTGACGGCACTTGCCGATTGTTACTGCAAAATATTGGTGGTACACCGGTAATAATCGCGAAGGATACGCTCATCACTAGAGAACGCTTTATTGAATCTGATATATCTATTTACGGAGTATCCAAGGATGAAAGTAATTCTGAAATCGCAACTATTAAATATTGCCAACAATTAACTGATATACAAGTCCAACAATTTACCGAGTTGTTAGCTAAATATAAATCTTGTTTTTCCAATGGTATGCACGATCTAGGATTGACAACCGTGACCGAGATGGAAATATGCCTCAACGATACGACTCCTGTTGTCTATAGGCCTTATCGCTTACCATACTCAGAGCGTAAATTGGTTCGAGATATGGTGAGTGACATGATGACCCATGGTATTATTCGTGAATCAAGCTCCCCGTATGCTAGCCCCATAGTGCTGGTACAGAAGAAGTCAGGAGAAAAACGGCTTTGTGTCGAGTATAGGGCCCTAAATAGTCGCACCAAACGAGACCATTACCCGCTGCCTCGGATAGAGGATTTGCTGGACCAACTATCGGGAAGTTGCTTGTTCACATCTTTAGATTTGGCATCGGGATATCATCAGATACCGTTAGCGGAGCAATCTCGTGAAAAGACGGCATTCGTCACACCCGATGGCCAGTACGAGTACACTCGTATGCCTTTTGGGTTGGCAAATGCCCCTGCAGTCTTTCAACGTGCAATTCATAAAATCTTAAGTAAATCCAAAGCCGGTTATGTCATTATATATATGGATGACATCTTAATCCAAAGATTTCGAAGAGGGATTATTACGACTTGAAGAGGTTTTGAACCTCCTTAAACAGGCTGGGCTTACTTTAAAATTAGAGAAGTGTAGTTTCTTCCGGGAGTTCCTTGGCTTTCAAATAGATGGAACCGGTGTTAGACCAGGGATTCAAAAGGTTGAGGCTGTCGCTAAGTTTCCTGAACCTCGAAATCAGCACGAAGTTAGGCGGTTCATTGGCCTAGCCAGTTTCTTTACGAGGTTTGTCAAGGGATTTGCGATGATAGCTAGGCCCTTGACAAATCTCCTGAGAAGGGACGTGCAGTGGAAATAGGGAACCACGGAGACTGATGCCTTTGAAACCCTCAAGAGCTGTTTAATCACTAGACCCGTACTAGCCCTTTATAACCATGGTGCACAAACACAAGTTCACACGGACGCCAGCAAATTTGGAGTAGCGGGGATATTGCTCCAAAGAACTGGAGATGACCCGTGGCGCCCAGTAGCGTACTTTAGCAGACAGACGACCATAGAAGAAATGAAACTCCATTCGTTTGAACTGGAGACGTTGGCAGTCGTTAGTACACTCAGTAAGTTTCGCACTTACCTCATCGGAATTAAATTTGCTATTGTTACGGACTGTAACGCTTTCCGGTCTACATTCACCAAGAGAGACTTAGTTCCCCGGATATCTAGGTAGTGGATTCAATTCTTGGAGTTCGATTGCGACATTGAATACCGTCCAGGAGAGAGAATGTCTCACGTGGATGCACTCAGCAGAGGCCCTATCGAAGGTGAGTGTGCCGAGACTGTGCATACACTTGACATTCTCTCAGTGGGCTCCGACGATTGGATCGCTACAGTGCAGTCATCCGATGAAGAAGTTAGGCGTATTAAGGACATCCTAGAGGATCCTGAAACCCCTAAGATTGCGGATGTTTATAGAGAATACAAAATCAAAAATGGCCGGGTGTTCCGCATCCTTGGTGATGGGACGTTGAGGTGGTTGGTACCCTGTGGGGTTCGATGGCAAATACTGAAGGCTAACCATGATGACATTGGACATTTCGGGTTTGAGAAAACCCTGGAAAGAGTGAGGTCACATTTTGATTCCCGAAGATGCGTAAATTTATAAAGAAATACGTCGGGGCTTGTCTTCAGTGTGCCCATCACGAACTCCCATCAGGAGCGAAGGAAGGGTTTCTCCACCCAATACCCAAGATCGAGATCCCATTTCACACACTACATGCGGATCATCTTGGCCCCTTCCCACGAAGCAAACGCCGTAATGCATATATATTAGTCATTGTCGATGCGTACACCAAGTATGTGAGTCTGACTCCCGTCAAAAGCACAGAAACCAAAGAGACCATTAAAGCATTTAAGAATCTCTTCAGCTACTTTGGTAGTCCCACGCGCATTATTACTGATAGAGGCACCAGCTTCACCAGTAAAAACTTCAAGTCATTTGTAAATTCAATCGGAACTAAGCATATCTTGAACTCTGTGGCTACTCCCCGGGCAAATGGCCAAGTCGAGCGGTACAACCGTACGATTCTGGCTTCTCTAGGATCAATGGCTCACGGAAAAGGCAACAATACTTGGGACGAACTATTGCCTGATGTACAGCTCGGTATCAATTCGACTGTACACGAAATTACTAAGAAAACGCCAACCGAACTACTTTTCGGTAGGAAAGTCGGTAACCCAGCTCAAGGTTTACTTAATGGTATAGTTGATGATATAGACGAAGGAACAAATAGTAAGACATTAGATAATATCCGTTCTGAGGCTAGTGAACTTATTAAAAAAAATCAACAAATTATGAAAAGTAGGTTTGATAAACGTAGGAAGGATAATAGAAAGTATAAAGAAGGCGATCTAGTACGTATAGCCAGAGCAGTTGTGACTACCCCAGGTCAATCCAAAAAGCTAGAAGCAAAATGTCAAGGGCCTTATAGAATTAAAAGGGTTTTACCGAATGACCGCTATTTAGTGGAGGATACCCCGTTGACCAGGAAGGGACAACGATATGAAAATGTCGTTGCAGTTGACAAAATATTTCCATGGTTGAGCTTTGATGAAGCTGCTTGTCATTCATGAAAGTAGTGATTGTAGTGATAATGAGGGGTTCGATTGAGTAAATAAAAGTACTAGGTAATAAGAATAAGTTCTATAATTTTAAATTATTAAATAAATCATGATAGAATACACAAAGGCCTAAAATAAATGGTAAAAAGTGAATACAACAAAAAAAAAAAACATTATATAATTATAGTCTGATTAAATAGTTGATTACATTATTGATTGTAATTGTGAAAACATAAATTTAAATTAGATAGGCAAAAATGAGTGAAAGAGTTTAAAATGATTGATTTGAATGTATAGGTACATCAAGTGATTTGATAACGAATAAACAATATCATTATGTACCTACATTACTGATTTCAGCATAAAATATATTATGTGAACTTACCAAGTGAGGGTGTCGCGCAGCGGGCATGGGAGGCATATGAACTTGCCGCCCTGGAGTTGTTGCGTGGCATCGCAATGGTAGCGTGGTGATGGTGAAGGAAGTAGCTGTCATCCCGCACCACTATAGATAAGTAGGACGGGGGTCACGTAGCGGGCATGAGAGGCATATGAACTTGCCGCCCAGGAGTTGTTGCGTGACTTCGCAGTGACAGCGGGCTTGCTGCGAAAGAAGTAGCTGCCTTCCCGCACCACTATAGTGATGTGTTCTGTAGCGGGCATGAGAGGCATATGATCTTGCCGCCCAGGAGTTGTTGCACAGCACTACGGTAGTAATAACTTATGAATATAATAGGATCTCAAGTACATGTCAAAAAATTTATGTATATTATTCTGTATTGATTCCCTTAGTGTTATACAGTTTCTTTCATAGCAAATTATACATATATTTTAGTTAACGTGAGGACACGTTTTGTGAAGGATGGCCGACTGTAACGTGCATTATGTTTTAGGGTTATAGTTTTATATCCAAAGTTACGTTAAGTTGGTATCGATTAGCATATCGATCCCAACAGTTAATCATTCGTTCATCCCTAATGTCATATTTCTCATGTGTCAAATCTGTCATGTCAATGTAACGTCAATTGTCAATTGGAATGAGACCCAGTTTCGTTGACGCCGTCGAACGTGCAATAACGTAAGTAATGTTTTCTGTGATTTAATTGTTAATATATTGATTATAATGTGTTCCGTGTTTGATTTCCGACCTTTCGCTTCTGAGTTTTACACGTGGATAGTCTCTAAGATAAAATTATATTTTACCTTTCTTTTTAATTTTTGTCCAACGTACTATAATAACGTTCATCACTACATAGTATAAAACAAAGTCGCTTTCTCGATCCCTATGTCCCTTTGTATGCTTAAATCTTTGAAACTACGCAACGGATTTTGATGCGGTTTTTTAATAGATAGACTGATTCTTAAGAAATTTTTATATGTATAATACATAAGCATTACACCCGTGCGAAGCCGGGGCAGGTCGCTAGTATAATAATATAGGTTTTATTTATACTTACTGTATTTTGTTAATTATCGCCCTTACGAGAGTGTAATGAATTCTCATGGTAGGTAGTTACAGATAATTAATAAACATTTTAAAAGGTAGGAATGCAAAAGAAATTGAAATAACATATTTATCTCATTAAAAAAGTTTATTTTCAAGACACAATTTCTTTAAACATATTACATTTTTTAAAGTACATATTGAGTCATGATAAACACAACTGTAAAAATCTTCAGAATGTTTATACCGATCATATAAGCTTTATAAATTAGGACAACTTTTATCTTCTAAATTAATTACACTATTATTGTTATTATTTAAATTTCCTTTCAACCATAACACTTTTTCATAACCTTTAGTATATATACACTTATCTCTTAAAATATCTAAAATGAAATACTGATAATTTGAATAAGAACTGACGTCAGCGGCCGCGCGGCCGCTGACGTCAGTTCGACTCGTGATCCCGCCGCGTCTGCTCATGATTAAGGACTCCGGTTGGGTCCGAAACTAGTCGGGCTACCCCGATAAATACGCGTGAGTAAACCGTTACATCATTTAATAATGAATCAGTCTCACGATAGTTATTATAAAAATTTGAATAAGGTATATATCCTTCACTCTAGTATATCTTCCGGTTACGCTCAAACTATGTAACTTGCTGTCTTTCTCGTTTTGTTAAATTGTAAAAGGGGAATGGCGGCTTTATTAAAAATACTTGCAGTTGTGTATTACATTATACAGCAATCTCTTTTATTATAAATTCATTTGCTTCTGTCTTAAAGCCTTGAATGTCTACAATGGCAGTCATGATAACCTGCGCACTATGTTGCTCAAAGGTTTGTATTCAACAAGTCGATCGTTTATAATTAAACAATATGCAGCAGTATTATCCGGTATTGATGCTGAACATTCAATTTCCAATCGTACGTCTACTGGGCCTGATTTTAGACTATCGTTTTGCCTAGAACAGTCTATGATAAATAGAGGAGCTTTTTCTTTAAAGTCCTT
Organism: Trichoplusia ni; assembly: GCF_003590095.1. NCBI lineage: Eukaryota > Metazoa > Arthropoda > Insecta > Lepidoptera > Noctuidae > Trichoplusia > Trichoplusia ni. The sequence continues at coordinate 34,237 of NW_020800209.1, forward strand.
TAGATTGTAAGTAGAAGTAGTTGATTATGTCCTATAGAATTAAGACAATAACCAAACTGATCAACAATTTTAATTGATATAAATGAAATTATATTTTTATTCACCGGAAAGTAAATAACGGTCTGTGGCGATTCTATGTACTGTTGACCGGCTGTAGTATTAGACACAAACTCATGAATAATATGAGTTGGTAATCCATTAGTATAGGAACCGTATATTAAATCACATTCAATTTTAATCATAGACAGAGTGTTAGTATTATTAGAATGCGTACTTGATACTGAATTTAACGCTGAATAGTATAGCAAACCACACTCATATTTTCCAGATAAAGTCAGGGGTGGTTGAAAATACGATTCTAATTCAGATTTATTGCCAGAGATCGTCACTGTTATAGACATGCCTGCATACTGAACACTTTTGCAGGATCTTGTCTATTTTATTTTATGCTTATTTCCAAAACTTTTGTAAAAAAATTAAACAAAGATGTCCACAATTCAAAGGGTGATCGCCTTGTATGTTTTCATAATTGTAGTGGACTTTAGAACCGGAATATTTTATGAATTCTTTAGGAGGTTCAAGATTGCCGTAACTGTCAAAGTATTCAACATAATCATTGTATTTTGCAAAGGCTACCCAATGAGAACCAGGATTTTTAGAACTATCTAAATTAATTATTCCGCATTCTTTTTTATATGGGTCATCACGGAGCTCATCTCTCATAAAGACACCTTTAAAATAGGGAATACTACTTCCATACTTCAAGATATCTAAGATAGTTAAGGCGCGGTTGGGTAGCCGATATATTAGTTTTTTGTCTTTGATACAAAAATTCCAAGCCCATTTTTATGCGGTTTAAGATGTAGTCCTTTCCCGATGCAAAATGCTTATATTTTTTCATTGTCTCTTTGATTCTTCATATAGTTTTTTAGCCATCTTAAACTCATTTATGGTCTGTGCAATGCCAGCTGCTAAAGCCCCTACGGCTGATAAACCCGCAAAAATAGGAATAAGAGGTAAAACGCCGCCAGTTTTTGGTATAGCAATGACTCGAGGAGGTTTAATGGCTGAATTATCAGCTAATTTTCTGACAGCAGCCACTGCTAACTCTATTGCCACTTTTTTGCATTTCGGTTTTAATTTTTTCATATGTTTTTTCGCAACACTAATTACATGTTTAAATTTCTTTTTAAGACCTTTTCCAGATGCAATTTTGCTTGAAGACTTTTGATTACGTGTAATTAGACCAGAACCCGTTTTAATCTTCGCTAACATAGCATTACTTATTAAATGCGCTGCGATTTTTTCTCCCGTATTGGAATCAGGGACAGCAGCGCGCTTTTCCGCCATTTTGTACAAAATTAAATCTGCCTCGTGTCGTTCCTTTAAATTTGATGATTTCTGATATGCAATATCGTGTTCTTTACAATAATCGTCTAATTTATTTACACCTTTATCTCCACGTTTGAGTCGCCTAGTTAATTTTGTACCAGGTCCACAATAATTGTATCCTGGTAAATGTAATTCGAATGGTAAATGATTTATAAGCCAGTTGAGAAGACTACTCTCTCCAATACACATAATAAGACTGAAAAAACTAGGATTAAAGACTTGCTAAATAGGTATCAAAAAGTGATTGACACTTGACAGATTAAGTTTATAAAACATTTGACTTATCAATCCAGCTATTTTCAGTAGAAGGCAAACCTAGCCATTTTACAAAAACCTTACTGCCCTTCCTTTTAATAACTTTCTCAACTAAATATATATCAGGATGTTTCGTTTTTTGAAGCTCTTGGGCATAAAATGCTCCTAAAATTGGTCGACCTCTGATCTTATCTTCAATTAAGTAAGTAATTGGAGCTGTAGTTTATATTTTGCGAATTTTAAATATTTCTGTTGACCAATTGGGTGTATAACCTTTTTCAAATGTGTTATATCTTTAGAGGATATACTGGTGCCAATCAAAGTCCCGAATGTTTCAAATATACATTTAATTAAAACACTAGATGCTACACGTACAATGTGTCAAGGGCAAGCGCACGATGACATTTTATTTTTTATGAGAATAAACATTGATATTACGACTGAGCGCAACTAGTTGCTATTAACTTTCTTGAAGGCGTTCTGTGCCTGAACATACTCCCAGCCATTGAAAGTTTGCTTTCGATAACCCTTTAGTTCCTCCGCGGTGGGTAGCCTGCAGAGCCGTACGAGCGAGCGCCGCACGTTGCCCCTGTTGGTGAGAACGTCTGCTACTCGGGAAATTCCATCAGGGCCGGATATGAGTCGAGTAACTCGGCCGAGTCTCCAGGCAAGTGGAGGTGCGTTGTCGTCAGCCAAGAGTACCATGTCTCCGATATCGAGCTTTGATGAGCTCGCCTTCCATTTAGTCCTCTGCTGCAATTCAGACAGATACTCCCGCTGCCATCTCTTCCAAAAATGACGGTGCGTCCTTTCCAGCCGTTCATAGCGTCGTAGCTGGCCTTCCATGACATCCTCCAGTGTTGGTGTTGGCAGAGCAGTCAACGGTCTTCCAATAATGAAGTGCCCTGGCGAGAGAGGGAGGAGGTCATTAGGATTGGAAGAGAGAGGACATAAGGGGCGGCTGTTGAGAATAGCCTCCACTTGTGCAAACAAAGTTGAAATCTCTTCAAATGTGAAGTGACTGTCGCCTATAACGCGTCTTATAAAATACTTCGCCGATTTGACACCGGCTTCCCATATGCCACCGAAATGAGGAGTGTAAGCTGGGATGAATTTAAATTGAATTGACTGCTGACTTGCAAAATGATACAAAGGCTCCTGGGTTTCCGCTAAGAATGATCCTATTTCTTTCGCGGCGGCCACAAAGTTGGCTCCGTTATCGCTGAATATTTCAGCTGGTTTGCCTCGACGACCAATAAACCGTCGAAGTGTCATTATGAATGCATCCTTTGACAAATCGCTGACAGCTTCTAGGTGAATACATTTGTACCGTAAACATACAAAAAGACACAGATAACATTTAATTACGCGACTACCGCGTCCCTTACGATTTACAATATAAAAAGGTCCAGCAAAGTCTAGGCCAACGGATAAAAAAGGATAATCAGGCATAATGCGTTGCGATGGCAGATTACCCATCTTGGGTTGCAACGTTATGCCGCGTAGCCGCCTGCATCGTGCGCAATTGTTAACGGTGCGCCTTACAAGGTTCCTACCATTAATAGGCCACACTGTTTCACGCACGACAGCCAACAATAACTGTGGACCCGCATGCATGTGACTTAGGTGTTCCCTTTTAAAGTATAACTTAGTTAATCTATGAGATGCGTGAAGTAAAATGGGGTGCTTCTTTTCAAACGACTGCGCCGACGCATCGAGTCGACCACCAACCCGAATAAGTTTGCATTCATCTAAAAAAGGTGACAACCATAGAAATCTAAATAACAAGGTAATAGAAATGGCATAAACCGCGGCGATCTATCGAAACGCATGTCGCCGGTGGGCGGGGCTTCAACACATTCACAGCAAATAACTACGCAATCACGCAAACATTAACATCGAGAAGACCAAGCAAACAACACTAGGCCGTACATCTATTGCAATAAGGTTGACTTTATTTTTATAATAACTATCGTGAGACTGATTCATTATTAAATGATGTAACGGTTTACTCACGCGTATTTATCGGGGTAGCCCGACTAGTTTCGGACCCAACCGGAGTCCTTAATCATGAGCAGACGCGGCGGGATCGTGAGTCGAACAGTTCGACTAATAAAAAACTAGTCGGGCTACCCCGATAAATACGCGTGAGTAAACCGTTACATCATTTAATAAGGTTGACTTTGTCGTTGTATGGATTCACTAACTCACACAGTCATTGCATTTTTTTGCATTAGTTGTAGTGATTACGTAAACTACACTAGGGATTGACTACGGATCCGAAATATAATGAAAGACGAAATTATGAGTGACAATGTTTTTTGTTGTATTCTTCTAAGGATTACATTATAATATGTACCTACTTACAAAAAAAAAAATCGCTAATTGTCGGTTGACAAAAAAAATATTATTAGGAAATACTTGGTAGGTTGGTTTGGTATATACGGTGACTTTTTAGTCGTCTTACAAAAGCAGCCCAGTTCATGTATCGAATGCCTAGTAAACGTTCAAAATAAAAAAATAGGTATTTATGAGATTTGTATAAATTTAAATTGTAATTTTTATTCAATGCTATGCAACGCAAGGCGTACTTTTTGAAACATTCAGTTGCGAGCGCGGTCCGAGCCGTAAAAATGGAGAGGGGCGCGGGCGGCAAGTTATCATGCATGCAACTAATTTCATAGTGTATATTCGGCCTAAGTTGTAGGGTACCAATTTCGTTTGCCCGTGGTAGTCATCCACTTGTCTTTTGTATTTATTTGCATTCTGCGGGATTCTGAAATAAAAATATATTCAATCATATGTTCACAAAAACAAACGACTATTAAAATTGTTACTTTTCGTATACAATGTTCATTTTGGATAATTTGTCCGCACTTAACCACATCACTATTTCCAACAGTTTTGTGCGGCCGTACCACTACAAATACGATCGCATTGATAAATATTATTTTTCGTTATACATTTCTCTTTTTACAACGGTGCATTTCTGTAAGTCTCTTACTGCAGAGGCAATGATTAGTAAAGAATTCAATTGATGCAGGATGGTGCGATATAAATATGGTTTATAATGAAGGTTATGTTTTGAAATTTAATTTTGCAATAACATCAATATTACCGCAATAATTTACTTACCGACAAAATGTTATCTATTTATTTATGTTATTAATAAATAAATAATAAATAAATCCTGGGACAACTCACACACGGTTATCTGATCCCAAGCTAAGCAGAGCTTGTGTTATGGTAACCGGACAACTGATAAACTTACTTATATATTTCTAAATACATACATATTATAGATAAATTACACCCAGACACCAGAACAAATGATCATGCTCATCACACATCATTTGTCCTGGGCGGGAATCGAACCCACGACCTCCGGTATAGCAGTCAGGGTCACTAACCACTAGACCAACAGGCCCGTTAAATTATTACACGATGCAGATGAATTTCCAGCCTAAGAAACGCCGCAAAACACCATTTTTAGTGGTTCTTGCTGTGACGACGTTCCGCGAGCGACTGAGCGTAAGTTCGCGCGCTGGTGTCGTCCGAGACACCAGTGTGGCGACAAGGTCACGCGGCGTTCGCACTTCTATTACCTTGTTATTTAGATTTATTTAGATAATCTGTCATCCTCATGCACCCTGCACCTGGCGAAACATTTTCCTTTAAAAAATTAGTGTATTCTGATTTTAACGTGGGGTTTCGTCCTAATCTCTTTTCCAAATTTATAAAGCGTTTTTTAGCTAACTTGTATGTATCGCCCAAGCAGTCTGCGCTATCCTTAAGTGGCAACTTCACACAAAATCTGCCTGTATTAGTTCTCGTTGTGTGAGCGAGAAAATGTCTTTCACATTCGTTTTCATTGGTTATTGGTTTGGCAGGTATTTCTTCCAGCTCCCAGAATTTAGTTAGAAGCTTGACAACACTATCATTATCATTGGAAATTACACTATGATTACAGTGCACCCTTTTGTCAGGAGTCACTGCTTGAATGGGACCGGACACTATCCAACCTAATTGCGAACTTCTCAGCTTTGGATTATTGATTCCTAATGAGATTTGTTCGTTTCCTAAAATATCCCAAAATAAATCAGCACCTATAAATATATCTATACAAGCTGGCTGATAAAACATGGGGTCAACTAACGCAATATTATTAGGAAGCTGCAATAAGCTGATGTCGATGGGAAACTTTGGTAATCGCCCCGTCAGCTCCTTTAGAACCAAACATGAACAAGAAATATTAAATGAACTATTGATTGACTGTAGTTTAATATTACAGCTTTCATTAACCTTGTTGTTTGGCGTGTTTCCTATGCCAATGACCTTTAGAGTGTCAATGGGAAAAGATTTTAAAGCTAATCTGACCATAAGGGATTCAGTAATAAACGATGATTGACTACCGCAGTCTAAAAGCGCACGAACCTTGATCTTTTGCCCATCAAGTGGATTCAATGCCTCGACTACAGCAGTTGATAATATAATTTGATTAGTATTTTTGTTACAATAAGCGGATACAATCTCCCCCTGCTCCTCGACGGAGACGAGCTGACCTACTAACGCTGGCGGCCGATGTAGCAAGCTGTTACGCTTCTCAGTGCAACCCGGTTCCTGGCAACTTCTTAAGCGACAGTCATTGACAGAGTGACCCTGTCTTAAACAGTTCGTACATAGTTTGTACTTTAAGACATCGTTCATTCTTTCGTCAATACTTTTAGCCTTGAATGTTGGGCAGTCATAAATTCTATGACGTTGATCAGAAATTATGCATGAAAATCCAGGCTGTGCCTTGTTTTTATTATGGCTAGTGGTTGCAAACGATTTAACTACGCTATTCGAATTATGTCTTTGATTATATTTTTGAAAATGATGAATTTGATTATTATTATTTGTAGTTGACCGCTGAGGATTGCTAGGCACTCTAGGAACACTAACGTTATCACTATGATTGTTGTTACGACTTGTAGACTCAAGCACATTAGCACGGTCCGTAATAAATTTAAAAAACTGCTCTAAAGTCGGGGAGTCGTTCACCATAGTGCTACGATACTCTTCCCACTTGAGCAATGTTTGATTATCCAGCTTACCCGAAACCATGTATATAACTAAAACATCCCAATTATCAGTTGACTGTCCAAGACTGGCAAGAGCTCGCAAATTTTTTGTAATATGATCAACCAAATACCTTAACGATTTTTCTGACTCACGTGGAAGCTGCTTTAAGTGTACTAGTGAACTCAGATGGTGATTAATTAATATTCTATTGTTATTGTAGCGGCTACAGAGTAGTTTCCAAGCTTCACCATAGTTTTTTTCCGAAACTTCAAAATTAGAAACAATTCTGGGTGCGTCGCCTTGCAAATATGAATTTAGATAGTGAAATTTATTTATTTCAGGGATGCGCTCATTATTATGAATTAAACTTTCGAATGTATCCCTAAACTCTAACCAGCGGAAATATTCACCGTTAAATTTTGTGATTTGAATTTGAGGAAGCTTAAATTCTACATTGCGATGATGTTCATTGTTACAACATGAAGCATTGTGAACGGAGCTACGCCTATTATCGCCTTCTTTTTTGCTCGAAAGTATATCTAACAAGTTTTTAGCGGTGGCTATATTAATAACTATATCCTGCTCCATGTGATCACGCTCATCAATTTCCGCCGCAATATTCTCAGGATTTAAAACATCTATCTCACTCTGCAAGTCATCAACCCTAACAGACAAAGCCTCAAACTTGTTAATTGAATATCATTTAGTTCAGTTTCTTTGGAAATATTACTTAAATATTTTTTAAACTTTGTAATCTGTCCTCTGGCGGACGCTCGTTTAGTAACTAATTCTTTATAACGCTTGTTTTCAGACATTGTGAATCACCACTATGAAATTTACTTTAAAATTGGAGGTATTAAAACAATATAAATGAAAGAGAATGAATGGGCTCACGCTCCTCGCCTCGGTGTCACCTGCCGTACGGGAAGCCGGTCTGCGTCGCGCGCACAATCAGCTGATTGCTGCTCGCGCTGGTATGAACTCGCTCGACTAAGCCCGAATGACC
>NW_020800210.1:0-31136 GCF_003590095.1 Trichoplusia ni
CGGTCCAACCGTTTAAGGTCAGACCCCCGTTCCCGCGTAAGTCCACCCCTGACCTCGCTGCGGGTTTACGGTCTGGCCGACGGTGGCCTTTACAAGACCGCGTCCGGAGGCAGTGCAAGTGCACACCGGACCCGTCGCCCATCTCCGACTCCCCGCCCGCCGCCGCTACCCGGAATAAGCCCAGGACGCCGGCGGGCTGCGACATCCAGCAAGCTGTGAACACTCACTGGACTCGCCCTACACCACGCCCGCTGCCGCTACTCGGAGTACGTCCGAGACGCCAGCGAACGCCCACCACGCGAAGGCCGAACAACAACGACCCCCGCCAGTCTAACCCACAGACCGTGGGAAGACACCCCCGCCCGCCGCCGCTACCCGGAATGAGTCCAGGACGCCGGCGGGCTGCGACGTCCAGCAAGCAGTTGACACTCACTGGACTCGCCTCTCCTCCCGACCTTCGGCCAACAAACAAACAATGGCCGAAGTCCCCCTTCGCTCGAGCTCCACCGAACCACCCCTCGCTTGAGGAGGGCGGGAGCGAGCGAGCGTGTCCGGCCAGCAGTTGACACTGGCCGGACCCCGCGGCAGAAATTCGCCACGCACAACAATTGCCCCAAGTCGCGAGACGATTGTTATGCGTGCCCAGGGTGCACCGGCCCAACGACTGCTCTTCCCCCCGGACGTATCCGTAAGGGACCAGCAGCCGCCAGGCACACGAGGAGGTTTTCTGCCTGGCACCCCAACCTAACCTAACCTAACCTAACCTAACCTAACCTTTCTCAACCTTATTCAACCTAATCTTGCGTGTCCTCGACTCGTAACTTTACCTTGCGTGCATTGTCTTCGCTTGACCTCACCTTGCATGACCTTACCTTGCGGAACTTCACCTTTTAGTGTTCTTAGTGACCTTCACCTCGCATTACCCCCACTTTGTGTGACCTCACCTTTCGTTACCTCACTTTGTATAACCTCACCTTGCAGAACCTCACTATGTGTGACCTCAGCTTGCGTTACTTCACCTTGCGAGAACTTTCGTTGTTTGACCTCACCTTGCATGACCTTACCTTACTTTACCTTGCGGAACTTCACTTTTTAGTGACCTTAGTGACCTACCTCGCCTTGTCCCCACTTTGTGTGCCCTCACCTTGCGTTTCTACACCTTGTCTGACCTCTCTCTGTGTGTGTGACCTCACCTTGCTTGACTTCTCTCTCTGTGTGACCTCACCTTTCGTTACCTTACTTTGTATAACCTCACATTGCGGAACCTCACTATATGTGACCTCAGCTTGCGTTGCTTCACCTTGCATGACCTTACCTTACCTTGCGGAACTTCACCTTATAGTGACCTTAGTGACCTTCACCTCGCATTACCCCCACTTTGTTTGACTTAGTTTAGTTTAGTTTAGTTAGTTTAGTTAGCCCTCACCTTGCGTTTCTACACCTTGCGTGACCTCTCTTTGTCCGTGTAACCTCACCTTGCGCGACTTCTCTCTTCGTTTGACCTCACCTTTCGTAACCTTACTTTGTATAACTTCAACTTGCGTGACCTTACTTTACATGACCTTACCTTGTGTGATTTAATCTTGCATGACCTTACCTTGCGTGACCTTCCGTTGCGTGACCTAACCTTGCGTGACCTAACCTTGTGTGACCTAACTTTGCGTGACCTTACCTTGTGTGATTTAATCTTGCATGACCTTACTTTACATGACCTTACCTTGCGTGACCCTCCGTTGCGTGACCTAACCTTGCGTGACCTACATGACGAAATTAAAAGTAGCAAGAAAAGTTAAAAAAAAAAAAAAAGGCTTAGGCGACATTTCCATCCAAGTGGTTAAGCGCAAACCGTGGTAATATCAGAGTGGACTAAAATTTGGAAAACATTTCTTACTAAGTAATAGTACTAATACTCTAGAAGTATTTTCGGCGAAGAAGTGGGTCTTATATCGTTTACAAATTTCTATTCTTTATTACCTTAAGAATGAAAAGAAAAGACGACGGCACCGCAACCAGTTCGCGCGAAAAGGCAAGCCAATTGTTCGCATGGCTCCGCACTGCACCTGAAACTGCTATGAGATAAAATATATAGGGAATGTAGAGATGATCGTTACTCCGATAATATAAACATCGTCACTCCAGCTCAGCATAATTCTTTCCTTCACCATTTTAAGTTAGGGTTGAAAAAAAAAAAAAAAAAAAATATTGTATAACACTCAAGACAAGATTCGATTTTTTATTTTAATAACTTCCATGTTATCATCGCAGAATATGGATCATCCCTAGACCGTATTCGGCGGACAAACATTTTGATGATGCCCGAAGACGACTAAACTCATAAACTGTTGAGTTATCTGTAAACGCTCACCCAATTACGAGTTTACGATCAACTAAAAAGGTTCTAACTCTAATTGACTTTTTAATCTCGCTATTTACCATCCTCCTTAGTCATTCTGCTATCTGTCCGTTGGACAGCTCGGGTCATCGCACATTATTCTGTCACACGTAACCACAATTTGTCAAAACTTGCAGTGTTTATGTAATGAATTGTTTTATAATAAATCAGTAGTAATCACAATAATCATTTATGGGTTTATTTTTGATACAGCTGTAATTCTATCGATCTACATAGCAATGGGCACAGTTCATGCAAGGGTAAGACCATGGTGTTGTATGTGTCAGGTGCAGGGAGCTCGCGGTAGTGACGAGCAGACACGGGGACTGGGCATAACCTCTTTATGTGTAAGCGGGCCGGCACACTAGTCTGTGTAGAGCAGCGTCCCGCTTCCACTGATATAAGCGGTAGTGGGAGGTCCCTGTCGACGTAGATCTCATTCATTACCTGATAGTGTTGTGACTTCATCAAATTGTGACCAACTCTGTAGAATTTCAAAGGATTGCCGCTAACTATAGAATTTTCCTTTTTTACTATTTTCTCTCGTTTGCAATAATTTGAATATCTATTCCGTTTTTATTATAACTTACTGTTCAGTAGTTTAATACCAAAATAGGATAGTCAACATAACACAATTTAAAAATTACACAGAAAAAAAAAGAGTTCTACTCGCTATGCCATCTAGCCTCATCACGTGACCCCGAGGATGTTTTACAAATTTAATGTTCTTACAATTAGTTCATGTGTGTATGTGTGTGTAGGTAGCGCACAAGTATTGCTTCAACGAGGACGAGGGGGGGCTGTTCGACTTCGACGACAACCCGGACCTGGACGACGAGGAGCCGCCGCCCGCTGTCAACACCAACATATCGCTCAATTCCGTAAAGGTTAGTATAATAATAATCCTTATCGTGTTGAGGTGATGGTTCAGTATTGCTTGTAACGTCACTTAGCCAACGCGCACTAAAGTTACTATAATAAATAACAAACTCACCACCGGGCCCGCCCGCTACAAATAGAAAATTGTCCCATTTAAACATAAATCGGGATAAAAAGTATCCTTTGCGTTAATCCTAGTTATAAACCATCTGCGTACCAAGATGCGTCTAAATCCGTTCTGTGGTTGTGAAGGGGAACTAACATCCTAACACACGTATTTTCGCGTTCATAATATTACAGTTGCATTTTAAATAGTTCTTATTTTCGGTCCCACAAATTTACTTCAATACTACAAACAATAAGTAACCTTATAATTTTTCATGTTACGGTTGCAAATTACTTGTGCAGGCGCGGGTGGATCGGGTGCATGTTGACGGCCTGTACCGCACCAAGGATGACGTCATCCGGAACACTGTCGGCGACCTATTCAAGGCCACAGACTTCGAGGACGTCATCGTGAGAGCACACAAGGTGACACACAAGCACAAACCTGGTTTACACACGCACACTCACTAAACAGATACAACTCACAAGCCGTGTGTGTGTTCAGGCGCGGCAGGAGCTCGACTCTCTCGGCTGCTTCGGACATGTGTGCGTGTTCATAGACGTGTCGTCCGGACCAGACGCGACGCCCGATGGACTTGAGGTGACACACACATACACACTGCTACCCAAATCATATATTACTGTTACTTAGTATTTTTATAATTTTAACGTCAGGAGTATATTGCCGAATTCTGTTTCCAAGGTGTTAAAATAAACATCTGCGTTTTAAATTATGAACTTCTTCCAAAATACACGTGTAGCGATAAATCCCAATCTTCCAAGTTAAAGAAGGCTCAGGGATCAGGGAGTGTACACTTACAGATAATGTGTGTGTGTGTGTGCAGGTGACGTTCCAGGTCCGCGAGTTGTCGCGCGTGGCGGGCGGCGTGAACGCGGCCGTCACCGACGACGAGGGCAGCATTGTGCTAGGTATACTACTCTAAACACTGATACACTTGGATCAATTCTTGAAAGAATTTCGTATTTCTGGGGTACTCATGTGGTGTTGAGTTGTTGGTGATTGGTAAAGCTCGAGTAATTTGCACAATTATTTGGAAAACTAGCTATCAAGTTGGTTCGACAATCTGACAGTTTATCTGTAGAAGGAATCCTATTGTAGGACTCGTAAGTATTTTACTTAAATTAAAAGATTCTATCCCACTTATGTCCCCCTAGGCGTGAAGTTGCCGAACGTGTTCGGTCGCGGCGAGCGCGCCGCAGCCGCCTACAGCCTCGGACTCCGGAACACTTCCAACTTCAACCTCTCCTGCACCAAGCCGATGCCGCTCAAACCATACACTCCCGTGTGAGTACAGACCCAACTATCATATGGATCTATATCTCTATCTAATTCTATAAGTACATAAAGCCTCCACTTCATTAGTACAACTATCAGATTAATCATTCCAAAAGCTATTTGTCGATAGTTCAGTCATTCGCGACACGGAGCCTACTGTCAAATTAAATCTTTAGTAGTTGTGGGAAAGAGGCGCTAGCTTACACCTCACTTTCACATCTTTCGTGGCCTCTTTACATTTTAGTGAATAGCGTGTTCTATGACGATATTTGTTTGTTATCGCACTAAGAAAGATTGTGGTTTAGTTCCATGCCAACTTGTTATATATCCTCTTCGAAGAAATACGGGCAGTCTTCAGACCTGTGCTATGAGTTGTCGCTAACCTAGATGTATTGTGTGCAGGCTGTCGGCGTCCCTGTACCAGCAGAACCGCGAGTACCCGTGGTCCGGCTACCGGCTGCTGGACCGCGGCTTGCTGCTCGACGTCGCCTTCAAGACGTCGCCCACGGTCAGTCATGCCCCAGTTTCTGGTAGGCTGATCTGATGAATCTACTGGCAATATTGCATGATTTGTTGACCACAACTTTAATAACTAATCACATCACTTCACATGCAATTTGACAGATGGTTAGTGAAGTTTTGAGTTGATAAACAGTCATTAACTTGTAGCCATGCTGCTTCCTTTCGTCTTGTGGAAGCACAAAATTGTCATAATTTTTGGCTTATCCGTGTGCCCTCTTCCTGCATATAGTAAAATACGAAATATCTCCCTAATCCTGGACTTATTATATTAACACACTTGCGTAAAGCCTTCTCTGTGGGATGCAGTAACGTTATTCCCTATTTTAGACGAAGCACACAATCCAGTGGGAGGGGCTGGTGCGCGAGATGACCGTGCTCAACAAGACCAGCTTCAAGATCAGAGAGAGTAGCGGTGAGTCACGTACAGTACTGTACAGGACAACACACCATGACGTGGTATACAAACAATGTCTTAAGACGTAGAAAGCGTAGAAAGACCATTTTACAATAGTTAGAATTTTCCAAGCTTATGAAGCAAATTTATCATAATGGAAAAAAGAATTTTTTCACGTATTCTCTTGGGATCTCCATTTTCCGACTCTTTAAATCATAAACTGACATGATCAGTTGTGCTGTGTCTGACTGTGTTATGGTTCGGCAGGGCCGCACCTGAAGTCGATGGTCCGGCACGTGATCAGCATGGACCACCGCGACGAGGCAGTGTTCCCGACGCGCGGCACGTGGGTGCAGGTCAGCACCGAGGTGGCCGGGCTCGGCGGCGGCGTCGCCAACGTCAAGACCGAGCTGCACGCGCAGGCCAACCACAGGCTGCACGATGATGTTGTAAGATTATATGTTCACCATCATTTATAAGGGCTTATCCATTGATGCTGGTATTCGGAGATCCTGACACAGGACTACCCTAAATTGTATGCCTTTGACTGTAGAAATAGAGTTCGGGGTTTGAGCCCAAGGACTTAAAAATATGTGGATATGGATATCCCATATTGCTATTACCACTACGTTTAATGAACTAAAATTAGTGTCGCTACAAATGTGAAAACACATTTTTCTAAATAATTAATTAACTATATCACGAGTATAATTTAAGTACGGATGGCGTTTTCTCCGCGCGAAGGTCCTGCAGGCGACGGGCGCGCTGGGCGTGCTGCACGACGTGTTCGGCACGGAGCTGCCGGACCACTTCTTCCTCGGCGGGCCCACCTCCGTGCGCGGCTTCCAGCAGCGCGGCGTCGGCCCGCACAACGACGGACAGGCGCTCGGCGGACGGGTATGCATCAACTACTACTAGTAATACTTATACATGAGAAAACAACGGCCATGATGGCTAATCGAGCGAGGTCTCAATTGTTTTGTTTTTGAACATAGTAAAACTTCATTGAATTTAAAACATATAATAATACGCATCAGCGATCTGGTAATCATGTTGGGGTTAAAGTTAATTCATGATAGGCAGATTTCTAGATTTCACTTGTTGCAAGCGTGCTGTGCACACATCGACACGGATGCACGGTTCCCGATATTCTATTCAGACTTCCGTGTCGGCAATGCTTACGTTGGAAATAAACAGCGTAAAAAAATCCCGAATTAGAGTACGTCCCGTCGCGATCACGGAGCGCACGGACCACGGCCGCCTAGCCAAGACATGATGTCAAAGTCATGCGACTAATCGTAAGGAAATGTCGCTCCCATACATTGGGACCTCATTATTGACGTTAACGATTGTAGATCCGCTCTTCGTGTGTGTATAACTCGAGCGTGTGTGTGTCAGGTGTACTGGGCGTCGGGCGTGCACCTGTACGCGCCGCTGCCGGTGCCGGGCGCGCGCTCGGGGCTGGGCGCGCTGTTCCGCTCGCACCTGTTCCTCAACGCGGGCGCGCTCGCACTGCCAGGTCAGACACCCACACTCCGCATACGGCGAGGTACATACTCACATGCACACACACTACTAACACACACATACACATAACTACACTGTTGAGAACAGACTCGAGATTTTAACCACACATCCGGTAACAATTCTCTATTACATTAACTTAAAACATATCTAAACATTAATTTCTTTGACAGTTTTATGCCTGGTTGAAGTGAAGTTATCTCTCTGTGTCTACGTAACTGTATTTGCTCTGACAGCTTTACTGAACGACGTGGGTTCAATTCCCACTGAGGACAAATCTTTGTGTGATGAGCACGATCACTTGCTCCGAATAGTTAATAGTACTCAAGCTTTGCTTAGTTTACGCTAGATGGCGCTGTATGCCATCGTGGCATGTTCTCACTTCAAGCTTTGCTTAGTTCGACGCTAGATGGCGCTGCATATATCTACATGTAGGCATGTTAATTACTTCAAGCATTGTTTCGTTCGACGCTAGATGGCGTTGTGTTTCACGGTGGCACCTTATGACTTGCCTAGTTGACGCTAGACGTGGTTGGTGGTTGTGTAGAGACCCGCGACGTGTCCCGCGAGTCGCTGGAGGCGCTGCGCGTGGCGCGCGTGTCGTGCGGCGCGGGCGTGTGCGTGCGGCTGGGCCGCGCCGTCCGCCTCGAGCTCAATTACGTGCTGCCGCTGCGGGCGCAGCCGCGCGACCTGCCCGCCAGCGGACTGCAGTTCGGCGTCGGGGCCAACTTCTTATAGGTACGTAGTCTTTGCTGTTGTGTTGCTTATGTCTAAATATTTATTAAATACTGGCCTGTGAAT
The DNA here is from genome assembly GCF_003590095.1 of Trichoplusia ni. Taxonomy (NCBI): domain Eukaryota; kingdom Metazoa; phylum Arthropoda; class Insecta; order Lepidoptera; family Noctuidae; genus Trichoplusia; species Trichoplusia ni. The sequence continues at coordinate 7,915 of NW_020800210.1, forward strand.
GTCGAATATGGAGGTGGCTTTGCGGTTCTATGCATGAATTTGTAGGTTCGCAGGAAAAGGGCCAATGTGACTTTTTCAAAGCATGCATTTTCTTAATTAAGTATTCTAACACACCAGTGACAAGTGGTGAAGAAAAACATTGAGGAAACTTAGATACCAAATATTGGAATCTGAAATCGTCAACCCTCTGTGAGCTAGCGTGATGAATGCTCAACCATTCCCTATACGGTAAGAAGCCTGTGCCCAGCTGTGGGACATATATAGGCTGGCGTTATAGTATTTTTATGTATGTCCTACTGTCCTGCTACCGCGACACCAGGTTTCAAATCCTTCCTGCATGATCCGTTTAACACAAGCTTGTATTCTCTCCCTGTTCCAGACAGTTGGCGTGGTCTCCCGCAGCCTGTCCACAGACACACAAACATGCCACAATGTATACGTCTCTGCAATACAGTAATGTCCTGTTCTCGTCACTGTTTTAATCAATTTACTAAATATGTGACCCTCCTCTATGTTGGGATCTCGTGAACATACTATTGTTATCAGACCATGAGTGTTCATAATTCGCGTGAAACTATTTTCGATAAATATTTCTGATTTGAGACAGAAAAGTTTAAGTTTATTCAATTTATTAAAAAATTGTGATGATTAAATAAAAATTAAACAAAAAAAGTAACAAAACAACATTTATTAAATATCGACTATTCTAATATTTACAATTGTACTAATCATTCGGTTTGTACACAAGTTACATGCCAACAGACAAGTGACGTCACTTGTCGAACATGAATGTCATACGTAGACATTTGATGAGTTCTGCATTTGCTAATACGATGTAACATTGTCAGAGTCCACTAAGAACCGGTTGCCATCTCTCAAACTAATATTATTGCAATCTGTCTAACGGACTAAACAGATTTATTCAATAGCCTATTATCGCTAGCGTCGGGTTCCCGTAGTACCAACTCGTTTCCGTGTGGAGTCCGCCTCCCGCCCAACAGCGTGACGGTGTGGCGGTGTGACGGCGTGACGGGCTGGCCTAGTAGAGCGGCTTGTTGAAGGAGTCCTGCTCGAGCCGCGTCTGCATCATGTCGTCCTCGTTCATGTTGTGGATGCTGGTGGGCGGGATCAGCGCGCCCGCCACCGACCTGCCACAGGGTACACAATAATGTATGGGTTAGGTAATGAGTGATAGCTATGGAAGTATGTCTTTGTTTTAGGTCTAATGCAAATGCCTTGACGAACACAAAAAGTTTCAATGGTTAATAAAGTCAACAATTAAAACTGAACATATGTTTCAAAACAATTCTAAAATTAAAGACTTCTTAAGTGAATTGCGAAATAAGTTTCATCTTAATATTCAAAAGCGACACGAAAAGGATCTCTTGTCTCACTATGATCATACTGTCCTGAACTGTCCTCGTCATTGCGCTGGGGACTGACATTACATTACTGTGAGACTTATATTACTGTCGAGTAGTGTAGAATGCGGGCATTGATATTGAAATAATTATAATAAATATAAATTAATGCGGACAACATCACATACATTGTTCTGAACCCAAAGTAAGTTGCTAAATCACTAGTGTTATGGAATTCAGATACAACGAAGGTACCACAAACACCCAGACCCGAGACAATGTATAAATGTGAATTTTTACGTTGACCCGACCGGGGTTTGATCTCGAAACCTCAGAGCTAGCGGCACCTTGAAACCGGTGCGTACGCCACTCGACTACGGACGTCGAGGGGCAGTTTCAAGGTGTCGCTAAATATCAAAAAAATATGAAATACAAATAACAATAATGTAAGTTGGTTCCAAAAAAAACAGTGCTAGAAACATGTATATAACCCTCTCTGCCCCACTAACCTGCCCTCAGCGTTGAGGAAGTTGAAGGTGGAGCAGGCGTGCTCGGTGGGCAGGATCTCGACGTTGAGGTTGTTGGCGCGCGCCGCCGCCAGCACCGCGCCCGCCTCAGGACGGTTCGACGACTCCAGACCTACGATCTGATGTCAGACAGGGGATTAGTATGGAATGGCCTGTCACACCTGAGTTTGTATGTTTGATCCCCACCTGGGATTAAAGTATGTGAAGAGCACAAGTGACGATGTGCTTGGGAACACTTCGAATTATTCTTCCATCAGATATAAACTATAAAAAAGTTTGGATTGTTGCTTTAAATACGTCAATATTATATGTACTTAACATTGTTTTTTAAATGTTAGTCTGTAATATGGCTCAGGAATCAGCCAACCAAGATCTTGTTACTGTGAAAATTGTAGTAACTAGTCAAAACAACTTTAAGTATAGAAAAGATCTAAGTTAGTAGTTCAATTGATTAATTGCCTGTTCACGATCACTGATTAGTCACTATGTGGCAGATAAATTTACATTGTTTGTATGAAAAAATCTGTCAAGTAATTTAACGGGAAATTTTATGGCAGTGTTGAATCGGGCCCTACAACTTACAAAATAAATAAAACACCACAATAAGTGTGGTCACCCTGTCACTACTCACCAGCAGGTCTATCTTGGGCTCAAGCAGCTTGAACAGTTTGAGGGACTGCTCCGTGATCTGCTCGGCCGCCGTCACCTGCCAGGACAGGACTGTCCTGTATTCAACATGTACGTTAAGTTGCATTCTTAACTGACTGCATGCATAGCTAAGTGGTATATGTCACTATGCCTAACCAGGGGTGATCCATGTATGTTCTCAGTCTGGGTGTCTCTGTGCATGTGACTTTAATGTTTGTGAAGTCTGTTGAATGGGGGTAGATAATGATAAATAAAAATTTAACTGAACTGGCTAATTTTGCAGTATTAACTAGAGAGCCCTTTTATTTAACATAAATATTTAGGGAGCTCAGAAAATTGCCTCTGTCTAGCTTGCAAAAGCATTTTGTGTTGTGTGTTAAAAATACACTTATTGCAACAAACATTGTGGTATTGTGACTCTAAAGTTAGCAATCCTTACTTGGGGAAGATGGCCATAGGTCCTAATACTGTGAGCCCATTGTTCAGCTTGAAACCATACTGAAACAAACGATTATTAGATTATTACTAAATAACTTTACAGTTTTCTTATATAATATTTAATTATAATATATGTCATTGTATGTTCATGTGAACTTGACATAAGTTTTCAACAGCTTTCAACATGGAGCAACTATTTTCTGACAATATAGAACAAGTTTAATGGGTGGTATCGTCATAATTAAAGACCTATTAAAGAATTGAGTAGGGAATATTAAGGTGAATTCTATAGTCTCACCGTGGCGTACGAGTCTATCATGAGCCCGAACTCGGGGTCGTTGTTGAGCACCCGCACCGTCGTCTTGCCCTCCCCCTCGTAGGCCGCCTTGCCGCGCACCGCACTGTATGTCATAGACAGCTTTACTTATTGTACCACACAAAATGATGCATGGAGTTTGTTATTGTAAAACTAACCTCAAAATCGGTGTCGCATTTTTAATAATACTGCCATTCTTCACTAATCGGAACGTTTTGGTCAACATGTTGTTTTTAGGTAAGTAAATAACTAATGAATATTATATTTGTTGAAATTCCTTTGATCAAATCTATTGCGCGCAGTTTGTTTTCGTTTTTGCCAAACTGTCAGTAATCTGTCACTCACAGAATCTGTCAATGTGAGATTCATTCCGTTTCACGCGAACTTTTTACATCACTTTTTCATTACTCAATTTTCATTTTTCAATACGTTTATTTCATTCCATAATATGAACTTAGGTGGTAGGTACATACCGTACATAAGTATTATATAATATGTAATTCCCTTGGAACCAATGTAGCTCATACCATGGATAAATTCATAATTTTAATTTTTCAGATTTATAATTGAGAAGAAAATGGTGTAATGTACATAATAATGATGATGGTAATAATAATAATGATGGTACCAAAGTACCAATCTCTTTGCTATTATTAAATTTCTATCAGGAAAAGGTGCACGGCGACATGAAGTAGGTAAGAAAGAAAAACACATTATTTTGAAACTGATTTGTAATATATTTCAAAGGATTCAATAAAATGGCTACTTATTCTTAACATCACATTGCAATTTGCTTGCTTATTATTTAACTACTTAACTTAAAAAAATAACTTAATTGTGTCCATATTTATCCTAAATAATACTTAAAGTGATAAAACTGAATGTCGGATTAGACTAGGCATGGGATAATAGAACAAAATATATCGATATAAATCGTGCTGATAATTTTAGGCAATATCGATACGCAAAGTAAAACGTATCGTTTTTTTGCCAATGAAGTTAAATATGTAATAACTCAACTTTTATTTAATGAAGGCGCATTTTTTTGGACAATCTGAGAGCAGTTTTTTATTAATATGATAAACAGCCGCACCAATGCTGTCATAACGGGCAATCACAGTCATGGTGTCGTTACTTTACACACGCAAACATAAATATTTGGTTATTGCCTCGGGCACTAACTTACACACTACAACACTGACAATTAAATATACATCTCACATGCATTAGTTTGCCACATTTTATAACCTAAATAAAGGTTATTGAAATTGACAGCCCTAGATTTTCGTTTTACTAATCCAATACAAAACTTACGGCTAACGAGACTGTACACGATACTACATAGATACTAGCTTAACGATATGTATCCGTTACTTATACTAGGCGTTACTAACGTAACTATTATCTTAAAGTATTCACAGCTATTCACAATTCCCATCACAATCATTGTCTTTGTATTAAAATAACACAATATTATACCTAATATACGAAACGTAAATATTAGGTTACAATAGTGATGTTACAATGTTACAATTTTCTAATATCGATATTTTTACAGAGCGATATTTATGACCAACACTTAGTAAACGTTTTAAAATGTCTATTTGTCTCTACATTTCGCTTTGAAAGAGCAGAGACAACGCGACGTTGATCTGACACACGCGCGCTAGAGTGGAACAGTTCCTAATATCCCTAGTATTGTTTGTGGTTGGTCGTCATCACGTGTGCAGCGCGCCCTGCTGCTGCAGCAGCTCCCAGTAGAGGCCGCGCTGCTTCACCAGCTCGTCGTGAGACCCGCTCTCGGCTACCACGCCTGGAACATGAGGAAAGAGTTTATATTATGACTACATAGGAACAACGATGGTTGTTTTTTTTAAACAAAAAAAAAGAGCGCCTTAAATAGCAGTTTATCCAGTGGTTACCGGAGTAAGTACCCTGACTGCTATACCGGAGGTCGTGGGTTCGGTTTCCGCCCAGGAAAAATGTTTGTGTGACGAGCACGATCATTTGTTTTGTGTCTGGGCGTATTTCATCTACATTATGTATGTATAATTTAGATATCTATAAGTATGTTTATCAGTTGCCCAGTACTCATAAAACAAGCTTTGCTTAGTTTGAGACTAGATGGCGTTGTGTGGATGTTTTGGAATATTTTCTATGTATCGACACCGTACTAGGCATCGTGGACGACGTCCAGCGCTTGTGCTCACCCTGGTCGATGACGCAGATGATGTCGGCGTGTCGCACGGTGGCGAGGCGGTGCGCGATCAGGATGGTGGTGCGGCCGGCCGCCGCCGCCTCCAGCGCCGCCTGCACCGTCTGGACACACCACACATACAACTTTGTATAATGTACGTGCATGTATATACTAATATTATAAATCACTTTCACGCAAAAGCTAATGAATCCAATGTTATAACATTTGGTACACGGATAATCTAGAGATTAAAAAAGGACATAGGCTACTTTTGAACTAGAAGAATGGTTGTAAGGAGTAACGGGGTGTTCAAAGTGTATGTGCAACTTTTTTGATGATATGTCAATATTACATCAACCGAGCATTCAAACGGAAACGAGAACCAAGTAGCGCATAAACTGAAGTCCACAGGGGCGGGGTGGCGGGTGGACTTTGTGGACTCTGCGCTAACGGAACCTACGTGGGAACCGGTTGTCATCTTATAGGCGAGTTATACGAAGGAGTGTAAATTATGTGGAGAGGAGTGGAGAGGTTGTTAAACATGAATGTGGATGAATATAGGGGAAGAGAACTACCAAAGAAACGATGGATGGATTGTTTAAACGATATAGTATTTTTGCACAAGATAAAATTAAGAGGAGCTGCATGCGCGGTATTCAATACTTCTAAAGTTATATCAATGCCGTTGTCCAGAAGTGGGCATACCTTCTCGCTGTTGGCGTCGAGCGCGGAGGTGGGCTCGTCCAGCAGCAGCAGCGCCGGGCTCCGCAGCAGCGCGCGCGCGATGCCCACGCGCTGCTTCTGGCCGCCCGACAGCGACGCGCCGCTTGACGCGCCCAGCATCGTGTCGTAGCCCTGCGGACACACTCTGGGTGACTACTCAGGTATACAGGTAAATATTAAAGTAAGGAGAACAGCGCTGTGATACTCGAAAACAGATTGGTATTCATTTGTCATAGAGTGCATAATTATTTGAAAAAAATTGTATCGAATCGCCCTATAATTTTATTGTTCAACATTATGTTGATTTGTAGTTTTAAGGATTATTTGTGATGAGTATAGAATCTAGCAGTTTCAAGACGAACTTAAACATAATAATGTTAGTAACTCCATTCGAAACGACAATAATACGAAATCATTAAAAGTTAACCATAGCTTTTGTTGGCCTCACTAAATTGGCAACATCCCACTTTTTCTCCTCGTCTGATGAATGATTTCGTAAGGCTCATTAGCGATAAATACAAGAGACTTTAAGAAGTTGACTCTCTTATGTAAAAAAACTGAAAGCGAACTTTAACAGCGATTCAGAAATCCCTACTCAAGTAACAACGCCATCTATCGGAACATTTAACAAATGGTTTTAACCAGTACCGCTTGTTACGACATCTAGTAGCCAAGTATTATTAACACATTTCGACTTCGGTATAATTTTGAGATATTTTTTTACAAGTTCAGTTTATTCAATTATGATAGGTAAGTATGACTTGATTACAATCCTTAATTTACCTAACTAATATCATATAGTTAGGCCTGATTAGCACGGGAGCTTTTTTAACGCGAGTTAAAAAAGCTCCCGTGCGAATCAGGCCTTAGCCTAAAAAATAATTAGTAACAATTTGACTGATTTCAATATCTATAGATACACAAGAGAATTACAAAAAGGTGTATTTTCGTATGTGCAGTGCCGACATAGTGCCGAAACCCGGGATTGAACCGGGGACCTTTAGATCTTCAGTCTAACGCTCTCCCAACTGAGCTATTTCGGCTGCACAACTTCAGTGGAAAAACGATAATACGTACGGGATAATGCTATTGATTGGCGTAGATAAACACTCATTCTGAAACTCAATCAAGGTCAATTGGACTCTGTTTTAACACATTAATGCATAACAGTGTAAGGCGTAGTTGCAACTAGTAAGTTGTCACAAGTTAACGCTAGTAGCCTCCTCCTGTAGCAAGTAGTAATCGTATTCTCAATGACGTATTTCGAATAAGTGTTTAGGAATGGCTGATTATCTATGTGGAACCTCGGGTTCTGTGTACTGTTGATGGGTACCGAGTCTGCATACCAGGGCTGGAATTAGGGGAGGGCAACCGGGGCAAAAGCTCCGGGGCCTCCACAAGCAGGGACCTCCACAATAGAGACTTCGGAAAAAAAAAAATCTTTCAAATTTCAACCAACTTTCAGTTAGTAAACCTAGTAAACATCTTTTCCTTTGATATTTTTTTCGCTTTTAACTTTACCTTCAGTCACTTTTTACCTACAAAATTGTTCATTTTATTTGAAAAATAATTTGGGGCATGGCACTCCTTTGTTGCCCTGAAGCCTCTGGATCCCTAAATCCGGCCCTGTAGCTTACCATGGGTAGTCCTGCGACGAAGGAGTGCACATTGGCCTGCTGTGCTGCCTGTATGACGTCCTGCATGGAGGCGGTGGCGGCGGCCGCGCCGAACGCGATGTTGTCCCTGAGCGAGCGCGAGAACAGCGCCGGCTCCTGCTGCACGAGGCCCAGCTGCGCGCGCAGCTGCTGCAGCGGCAGCTGGCGCCGCGTGTCGCGCCCGTCCAGCGTCTGAGGGAGCAAGCACATCAACCATCGGTACTGAATAGTGAGCTCATACAGCATGGCGATACTGTCAGCCCATGATTAGAACTGCAATCTTGATAAATACTCTCGATAAAAAAATAAAGGGTGGGCCGTTCCCAGCCCGATGGACCGGTATCCTAAAAAGGATGAGTGGTATTTACTGTAGGTACTCAAAGAGTAAAAGTGGTACTGAGGCACCGCTTTCCGTCTATTCGTCTCTCACAAGGCTGTACTAATAAACCTTTACAGGCAGATAGTTAAAATATCACGGGATATATTAATAGCAATAGATATATTAAAAGCAAGTACATACTTACTACGTTTATTTAACTATGTTGAATGTTTTTATAACTACTTTCGCACTAAGTAATTTTACCCTTACGTCACGGGTTTTCACAAATATTGTAATAAGCACAAGACACCTCGGAATTCAGAACATTTGAAGTTCACACGAATGCTTATCCTACGTGGGTATCGATCCCGCTACGCTGTCCGTACAGTTACTACAATACTGGTCATAGTACACTTACGATGGTCCCCCGCTGCGGGTCGTAGTCCCTGAGCAGCAGCTGCAGCAGCGTGCTCTTGCCGCAGCCGCTGTGGCCCACGAGCGCGACGGTGGCGCCGGCGGGCACGCGCAGCGACAGCCCGCGCAGCACCGCCGCGCGACCCGGGTACCCGAACTCGATGTCCGAGAACACCACCTCACCCGCCGCCGACTGAGGGTAAAGTGCAGGGGGATGAGACATTAGATAGTATGGAAGAAGAAGACATGTTGCGAACACCCCAAAAATTATTGGGATAAGGGGAGGGGAATGATGATGATGATTCTAGCCTATTCAGATGTAGCTTCTGAATAGGATATACAGGAAAATAAATATGCTTTAGAAAGATTTATTCATGTAGGCTCTATGGTGAGTTTTAAACTGTTTCTCTCTTAGTATATTTGTATGTCTAAACTCCAAGGTCATCCACATCGGTGTGGCTGTCGCAGAGGTTTCTATTCAGCAAGAGTCTGACAATTAAATAGCTGCACCTCAACCTAAAAAATGGCGTCATCGTCCTCTATTCTATAGGAGAATACATGAACTGCCCAAGGTATCGTCAACATCATCATCCACAGCCTTTATCCTCCCACTGCTGGGCATAGGCCTCCCCTTTCTCGTGCCAATTTGCTACAGTCCTGTGCCAGCTTCATCCGGACTCGAACCCAGACCTTTATTATGTCATCGACCCAAGGGCTATGTACTGACCCAGCCAGGTTCTAGCTGCACGCCGGGCTCGTCCCGGACGGCGGGCGTGCGGCGCAGCGCGTGCAGGATGCGCGCCCCCGAGCGCCGCGCCGCCGCGAAGCTCGGCGCGAAGGACAGCGCCGCCGCCAACATCCACGCGCCGTAGATCAGAGCTTCTGATACACTGTGGGGGGAGAGAGGGGGGTTACATGGTTAAATTGTTAAAAACGACTGCCGCATTAAGGGCTATAATCCTTGCACGACATGACTTGACTATAAACATGCACAAAGACACCCAGTCTCAGAATAAGCATTCGTGGATCACACAAATGCTTGTCCTAGGCGGGGAAACGTATACTTAGTTTGTCTGGCGTGGTGACCTCAACCACTCGGCTATCTGTGCAGTCAAATGTATCTCTACCCGACGTGATTAAGTCAGATATTACTCGGCCTAAATATCTTCGCAATAACCAAATTATTACTTTGAGACAGTAATTTCTCTGCTACGGTGACTATTTCTGCTATGCTAGAAAATATTTAAAAGATAATGGATTTATTAAGCCTGTACTAAATACTCGCGTTCTACATTACACCATAATATTACCAAAACATTTCTGATGTCACTCACAGTATAGCATTCTCGTAGGGCATGTCCTCCCTGGCGATCAGATATCCAGCGTAGGCGAGCGAAACGGCGTAGCCGAGCGTAGGCGCGCACATGCAGATGCCGTAGACCGGGCCGCGGACTCTACGCGACGGCCGCGAGAGGGCGTTGGCTTGCTCCAGGGCGGCTGTGTAGCGCGACAGAATTGTTTCTTCCACACCTGGAAAATGAAGATTTGGATTATAAATATTAGTATCACCATGTAAAAACAAAGTATTTATTCTCACTGCGCCGCCGGTCTGACTAGTGAAGGTTCATTATTCATGATGAGTCCTATCGCTTGCAAGATTACGACGCGCCCAGCTGTTTCCGCGTGGTGACCCCAACCACTCAAAACTAGCTGGTTATTGGAGGGTATGCCCCCCCTCACTCACCCAGACTGTGTACAGTCCTGACGTTGAGCACGGCCTCCGTGGCGAGCTTGGAGGCGAGCTCCAGCGCGCGGCGCTCGCGCTGCTCCGCGCGACGCGTCACGTAGCCCTCCAGGTAGATGCCGCCCATCACCTGCGCATCAACAGGGTACGTTAGTGTGGCTTTAGGTAAGACTGGGGCAAATGTGTAGTGTAGTGTGCTGCTCGCTTCGACAACTGCAGGAATCCAAGATTGGTTAGATTGAAGTTGAACTTGCTTGATTTATTTTTGCTACATATCTACGTTATACCGTTGCAATCCAAAAATTAATAGGATTAAAAAATCCAAATACCCACGTTTTTAAATGTTACTCCATTCTAATTTTATCAAAATCGGTCCAATCGTTTTTATAGTTTTAAATTACATTGTCATCAAGTTAGCCTGGCTACCCTGAAAATTTCCGCCTGCTAGCTTATCGGGAAGTGTTGAAAAAAATGGCTTCGATTTTGATTCAATGCAGTAGAGTTTCTGAGTGCTATACAAGTGGTGTGGGATGTCGGTACTCACGCAGGGCACGGAGAGCAGGCTGACGATGGTCATCTTCCAGGAATAGAGCAGCGACAGCGCCACGCCCAGCGCCATCGTGCTGACGCCCTGCAGCACGGTGCCGAGCCGGGTGCCTGCGGGGCGCCAGGGTTAGTGGGGGGAGACATGGAATAGACTGGGGTAGTCTGGTGGCGAATGGAGGAGTTTGGTTTTTATGGACTTAAATTCAAGAAAACTTTATGCGAAGATTTAAAAAGACTCTTCATTTTTTAATTCTACTGTCCTGAATCAGATACTCTATAATATGTCCGAGTAATGAAAAAGGTCATTGATATTTTTTTGTCAAATCTTCTTTTAGGACGAAATTAAATTAAAGGAACAGAAATTGAGAACCTATCCCTACGCAAAACAAAAACGAAACTTTTAAATACATCTGTCCTTAATTACGAAATCAATGTCTTTAGGAATTATCGGTTATTATTAGCATCTATTATATAAAATTCTCGGGTCACGGTGTACGCAATTGAACTCCTCCGAAGCTGCACGACCGATTCTTATGAAATTTTGTGCAGGTATGAGAATCTGACACCATGTATTTTTCATACCCCCTAAACGCATCTTTCTGCGCTGTGGCAAAACACAGCCTACTGGGACCACTAGTAATGTATAATAGTTGCTTCGGAACACCATACCGGTAGCGCCCTGCACGGCGGCGCAGTCGGTGGCGAGGCGGGCGCACAGCGCGCCCACCGAGTTCTGCACCATCTCGAACCAGCCCTGCTCCTGTATCACAATGTGTGTGGTTAAACATCACGTAATATAATAATTATAGTCAAAATAAGGTGAGTCTTTGAGATTAAATGAATGCAATTGAGGAGTTTGTTGCGCCATTTCTTCTTCACAAATGGAAAAATTAGGAAGTGGGCTACTCAGGGTGCTTTGCAATTTGAAGTTCAAAAGGTCCTAGGTAGCCTTATTAAATAATTTCTATCAAGGGTTAACTAAAAACAGTAATCTTAACGCAGAACCGATAACCGTTGGGGTAAACGAATTCTTGAGTGAAGACCGCGTCTCGGCAAACTTCGTGGAGGACATCCTCAGGCACGGTGGAGTGATCTGCGCAAGATGGCAGGAGCTGGATGCGAGCAGAAGATAGTAGATCTCGATAGCATGCAATTGAGGAGGCCCATGTCCACTAGTAGACGAATATGGGCCACCATTCCTATCAAAGGTGCACCGTAAAATTGTACCCTAAATAACAAACAATAAAGCTCACATTCTTTTACCTGTTTGAGATAGTTAGTGAAGAGCATCTGCCTGAGTCTGTCGGTGAGACTGGCGCCGGCGAGGTTGAGCAGCCAGGCCTGCAGGAAGGTGAGCAGGCCGCACGCCGCCGCCGCGCCCGCGAACAGCCCCGCGTACAGCTGCGACTGCGACAGGATGGCCGCCTTGTCCGACCACGCGAACATCTGGGGGGGGGGGGAGGGTGCAAGGGGTTAGAGTGAGCCAAAAGTAAAGAAACATCAGTCAGAGGTCTTCCTTGGAATTGTTAATTATACGAATACAAAATTAATTATAAAAAAAAATAAGAATACAAAAATATTTGCAATACAAGTCTTTGTACTTGAAACATTTTCAACAAGGACTTTTGGCCAGGTTAAGATTGAGGCCATCGCGTTTGCGATGGTGATTACTAATCCACACCTTGGTAAGAACGATCAGATTCACATGGTTAAAGTTTTCCGTAACGCCTGTTACCCTAGCAACTTTAGGTTGATCGAATCTATGCAAAGCTTTAACAGCTTCACCGACTTACATTTTTTCTAAACCTCTTCAAAAATGTTGCATCTTCTAGAAAATACTTACTCCATATAGCTTGGAGAACAGCAAGGCGAACAGCGGCATGGCGGCCCCGACGAGCAGCGAGGCGAGCGCTCCGCCCGCCAGCAGCGGCCACTCCGGCGCGTTCAGCTTCAGCAGCGACCAGCTCGACACCGAGGGGACCGCCTCGTCCGACTCCTGCTCGGGCTCTACGTCCTGGGAGAACAAGAGATAATGATAGCAAAATACTTATTCTGTTATTGACGGCTTTAGTGAATGGATGTAGACAATTTCGAGTAATGATCAATACTTAAAAGCAATGCAATCAGCTCAAAAAATGCGTATAATCAATTAAGCGAAATTAATGAATCTTAGTTGAAATGTGTTAAAGAAGAAGGATAACCTCGAAATGACGTTAACTTCTTAGAATTTTTGGACAAAAAATTATAAGTTCTTAGTTACAAGAGTCATCCCAAGGCAATCACATAATGATCGATTACAGGTTAAGCTACGCTTGATACAGTCGGTCTGCGGATGGGTGACCATCTATGTCATAACGAAATTCTTTTGTTTTTATGATTTCATAATTTATATAACTTTGATAGTCATTACGGGGAGTTAAAAGTTATAAACTCTGACAACAAATCTACTCATTAGTATCGTGTCGTCCAGGTAACTGGGTTGAGGAGGTCAGATAGGCAGTCGCTCCTTGTAAACACTGGTACTTAGCTGAATCCGGTTAGACTGGAAGCCGACCCCAACATTGTTGGGAAAAGGCTAGGATGATAGTTAATTTTCTTATTGTCGTTGTGTATGTATAAGTATAAGCTTATCACTCACCACATGTGCGAGCGCGTCGGCGGCGGCGTAGGGCACGTGCGCGGAGGACACCGTGCTGAGCCGGATACTGCTGCGAGTGAACCGCGGCAGCGAGTCTGACACACACACTGACCATTACTTATACGATAGTCGTCACATCACTCACATGAAAATATAATGAAAATAAAAATTTATGAGATACGCCTCCTTAAAAATATTGTGAAGATTTTTTCAAGGTTTTTTTTTTATATTTAGTCATCAGGGAACTACTTGTCTACTTTATGATAGTATAACTTTTTAATTATACCGTCAGACGTCAATTAATATTTATAAGTAACTATACATTTTATTCTTATTAGAAAAAGGATTAATTGTTTTAAATTTCCATGTTTCTGTTTTAACATAATCAGCAGCCTCATAATTTCCAGGTATTCCAGGTATATTGAGATAGCTTCAGTTATCGCCTCACCTTTAGTGGACTGCCTGCTGATGGACCTGGTGAAGGGCGGCGGCTGCTCCGTCTCCAGCACCTCGTCGTCATCCTCCTCCTGTGTGGGAGAGCTCGCGATACTCCTAAACATTAGAAGGTAATGTAAGAGAGCGAGATATAGAGAGCTTTTGAAGGAGATCATGCATTTAGTAATGCTTATAAGAGAGATATGCATTTTTAGAAATATTAAAAACTTCAGATAATATTATTGGGGTTTGGGGAATGTATATGTATTGATTTTACAGCATGACTAATGGTCTAGACTCCGCCGTCAATACTTTAAGTAAACCTGTTCTTATGGCTAAAGCGAGACGGCGCACTACATGAAGAGGACGGTCTTCTCACTTCTACAACTAGCAGCCTTATTATAGGTAACATTCACTATCAGAATTGTAATTACCTCAAATATATAAACAAATCTCGGCTTGTATAGAATAATGACAAACAGTCCGATAGACGGGAGGTTTTAGTATCCAGAAATGTTCACCGTGTGTGACCATGATCCTACTGGTATTACTAGAATGCGTACTTGTTAGTGATATCGTCCTGCACGAGGCGCCAGTAGAGGCCGCGCTTGTCCATGAGGTCCTGGTGCGAGCCCTGCTCGAGCGCGGCGCCCTGCTGCAGCAGCACGATGCGCGAGGCGCGCGCCACGCCCGCCAGCCGGTGCGTCACCATCAGCGTCGTGCGGCCCACCGACGCGGCCTCCAGCGCGGCTTGCACCTGCGGGAGTGGGTACAGTATTCTATATGACCATACATAGGATATAGCGAAGGAATATAAGCAAAGGATGATCGAAAGAGAACTCCCTCTCCTTTAGTTCCTTTAGTTTCCTAAGTTAAAAACCCTTATGTTGATGTCGGATTCAGATTCTCATAGGAAAGGGCTCTTGCAATATTTTCCTCTATATTCGGACTGAATGATTAAGTGTTTAGGTATACCTGTCGCTCAGCAGCTGGGTCGAGCGCGGATGTGGGCTCGTCCAGCAGCAAGATTGCGGGCTTCCGCAGCACGGCGCGGGCGATGGCCAGCCGCTGCTTCTGCCCGCCCGACAGCTGAGACCCACCTGAACCCAGTGTGGTGTTGTAACCCTGAGTACATGGGATGAATGTTAAATACACACTAGAGAAATGCCTCAAAAATATATTGAATTTTTAGAAGCGAAATCTTACAAGAAACCTTGGGCTAAGAATACCAGGCTTTTATTGCCAATGTCTAACGGTTTAATGTGAAGTAGTAATTAATTAAGTATGAAAGAGCTACATTTAGCAGTCAATGTAGACAAGTTATGTTTTGCCATACTGTTTACAATTCTAGATGGTTTGCTAGAAAAGGCTTAGCAGGCCACAAGGCTGTTACAATGATTTCTTTTTCCATTCCCCTTTCCCTTTTCAGAATTCTTTTAAGATATTTTTAATTTCATCAGTTATTCAGAATGATACTCACATTAGCTAGTTTGGTGATGAACTGGTGCGCGTGCGCGGTCTTAGCGGCGGCGATGACGTCATCGTCGCTGACGTCACCGGCGCCGAACGCGATGTTCTCTCGGATCGTGCCAGAGAATAGCACCGGCTCCTGACCCACCACACCTGGGCACCAGGACATCAGGATATCAGGCAAAAGAAGAAAATTTAATTATATTGGACTAAGTCAGTAGGTAATGCTGGAAATTTGGTTTGATTCCTTTCTGCTCAATTACTTGGTAAAGCAATCCGACATGGATTCGGTTACCTAGTTTACAAGATTTAGCCGATTACAATATGTTACAGAGCGACACGGTTTCTTATTAAGTCTCTAAGGTCAGAATGTAAAATTATTGATTTCAGGTCTCAAGATTTCCACAGCAAAATCAATTTAATTGCGGCAGCTATCTTTTTGCCACTAAACTTAATACATTAAACGCAGATTCGGTCGTTAAAGATTCATTCAAATAGAATGTATTATCATCCTCAGACACATGACTTTTCCGCAATTATAAGAAGCTGCATTTATGTTCAGTCCATGTTAGCAGACTGGACATACATCAAGCAAGTGCCCCACTCACCAATGCTGGCCCTGAAATGATGTAGATCGAGATCCTTGAGCTGGTGTCCGTCCACGGTGATGTTCCCGCTGTCGGGCTCGTACAGGCGCTGCAGCAGCTGCAGCAGCGTGGACTTGCCGCAGCCGGAGCCGCCCACCAGCGCGACAGACTCGCCGGCGCGGACGCGGAGGGAGAGACCGCGGAGGACCTGCCACGAGGGGAGAGGTGGTCACAATATGAGCGATAGAATACCAGTAATCATTTGTGTTGTAATGATATGAACTTCTACAGGAATATCTAGAACAACTAGCTGCTCCAAAACGCCAGCTGGAGACATTAGAAAGACGAAGATGCTATGATGAACAAATAGCAAGCGCTAACAAGAAGAGAAGAGAAGAGACAAGAATTAATAAGACAGGAGAGTGAGAAGGAGAACAGAAAGCTCGACCTGCCACGCGGGGTGAGGTGGTCACAATATGAGCGACACAATAATAGTAATTATTTGAGTTATACCCAAAATGCAACTCTAATTATAAAAGTTATTTATTGAACTCGATGCGATCGATAAGGAATGGGGTGACGTGTATTTTAATTATAATTATCTTTAGAAGTTTGAATAGTTATTTACATTTATTTGTTTTTGTTATTCGACTTTGTAGGTATAGAGTTATATAACTGTGTCAATGCGCCACTAGTCGAAACAGCCACACACACTCTGTGCCTGACACCTGTCAGTATCGCAGATTTTTTTCGCGCAGGAACTTCTATAGCACTTTTAGGTTTAATAAAACAGCAGAAAAGTTATTTTGTCGATTTGTCTGTACTAACCTTGACATCAGGCCTCGACGGATAATTAAAGTACAAATTCTCAAAAGTGATGTCTCCCTTGAACCCCTGGGGTTTGATCCCCCCGGGGGCCAGCGCGTTGATCCTGGACTTCCTCTCGAGAAGGCGATACAGCGAGCGCGCCGCCCCCCGCGCTGCGCTGAACTGCTCCAGGTGCGGCGCGCACATTGACACGTTCTGTGCTGCCATGAACGTCAGGAACAGGATCTGCAGATATCAAAAGATCAGGGTCTGAGTTACAAGTAGTCAGATATAGAAGGGATGATGAAAGGGGATGTCATCTAAATAGGGACAAATTAGGGAATCTACTTTACGTGGTTGACTGGGATATATTTTCATAGTACTTTAGTAAACAGTTTCCTCATAGGTATTTTATGAAACAGTTGAAAGTTCTCATGATCAATCAATCAATTAATTCAGGCTAACGACGTCCATTGCTGGACATAGGTCTCATAGAGTTGCCCCACAGCACCCAGCAATAGTCAAGGACATTAGTCTTATTTCGAAATGTAATGGATAGACCCCTGAATAACTATTAAGTGACGTAGCTGTGGTCACCATCGCCGGGGCGGGATTCACACCTTGGCATTAAAAGTAGGCATATAAAAAAAGCTTAATGTTTCGTTCATGCGCGGAACATCGACAATTTACATGATCAGTTGCCGCCTTTTCTAATATGGTACCATTTCCCTTCCACAGAGCGTCAACCTTTGATATGTTTCTTATAGCAGGTGTCTCTATCTCACCGTAACCATAGTCCCGGGATGGTACTCCTGCTGGTCCGGCGGCAGGTCCATGTCCCGGACGCACAGCTGCGCGCCGTATGCGAACACCACGGCGTTGAGGCTGTAGGTGAGCAGCCAGCCCAGCCCCGAGCCCGCGCCCGCCCACAGCCCGCGCGCGCGAGAGTGCACCGCCGCGCCGCACAGAGCCTCTGTGTATCTGCAGAGGATATTGTTGGAAAACAGATGTCTTTGTGCATGCGACTTGATAATTTGTGAAACCCCTCGCAAGAGAAGAAATAATTTTCTGGCAGGAGTCGTTTAATAAAATGAGAAGATAAAGATGGAAGTATTGGATTTTTTAGTGATCTTTTCACAAGAACGACCAACAACAACCACAGACTTAAAGGGGTGGTTGTAAGAGGAGGCACGGATCACTTATCAATATCAACCGTACTTGCAGCATTATATGGGATAGAACACAGGAACCTTGAGGTCACTTCCCGATTTGGTCTATCTGGATCATCTGCCTCGCTGCCTCTATCCCAGCATGATCACGACCCTACCTGTCGACCTCCATCTCCTCGGCCGCATACGCGCGCACGGTCCTCACGGAGGCGAGCGCCTCCTCCACGACGCGCGCCGCCGCGCCGTACGCCGTCACCTCCTTCGCCGAGCACTTAGTCTGGTACTGGGAATATAAAGGCAAGGAAATGAATATGACTGTCATAAATATGAAATATTTGGCACATAAATGAAAATACAAAATACTGATACTATAATTTTCTAGTATCTCATGTTATAGACCTTTCTTTATAGCCTGTTCAAGTTAAATAAAAGTCTTTTGATTTTCTGAAACCATTCATAGCTTATACTGACCAGGAAAGCAAAGTATCTAAAATACTACCTTGTGGGAGGCCATACGCGGCCTTAAAAGATTTTTAGAAATATTGTATTTAATATTTTTACATAGGATATAAGTATTCTTTTTTTCAATAATTTAGTCAATTCTTTCGATAAATCAATGCCACAACTTATCTGTAAAGTTTATCTAGAAATTTCTTATTGGACTTAATCAAAGGCTCTAGCTAAATCCATAACAAATGGCAATACATGGGCCATTCTTTTTGTCTTCTAGTATGTAATATGAATGAAAGTTACCTTGGCAACCACAGCAGCGACCACGACAGACAGCGGCACGACGGCGAGGCCGGTCAGCGTGAGCCGCCAGCCGTACAGCAGCGACACCGCGGCGCCGAGCACCACCGTGCCCGCCAGGCTCGCCGTCATCGCCACGTGCTCGCTCACGCCGCCGCGGAACTTGCCCATGTCCCTGTCATGCATAGGATACGTAAACACACGGGTCTCGATAGATTCGGTCCTTCGGTCTTTCCATAACCTCTTGCAGTAGTTGAAGCAATACAGCACATTACACGGTGTAGAGTGGAGTTGCCATTCCACAGTTGCAATAATATTGCTTATGTCGTGGCGGTAGGATCTCTAGTCATTAGGGCAGTTCTGTGCTCACAGTGAGCACAAGAAAGTGCAATACATTGAGGAATTGAGTCCCGCTTTCACATTTATAAGACTCTTGTAGTTAGAGCTCATTGTGGGTATTGATTGTGAAGGTCTGGAAGTTGCGCCTGATGGAGGGATAATGCAATCATATCTGGCTATACAAATGAATACTTGAGTGACAAAGAAGAACACTTACTCAGTGAGCGCGGTGGCAAAGTTCATGGTGGTGTTGGTGTCGAAGAAGGCGATCTCCTGACTGATGACAGAGCGCAGCAGACGCACTCGGAGACGCGTCACCTGCACAATATCGATATATGTTGTATATTACATATGTATAGGCAGTATAGGCATATGACAGTACAAGTCTGTGACCTTACTCTCTTGCATCTTGTTTTTATGCTGAGCTAGTTAGAGACAATTTGTATAATATCTGAAGGAGGCCAAACTTCGCTCTACGCAAAACACCCCAACGTCTTAAAAGGTATCTAAGGTTAAGATCATCACGCCAAACCCAAAGAGCGCGACGAGTCGTGGGTTCAGTCTCTTGGCAAGCATTCGTGTGACCCACGAATGCTTGTCCCAAGTCTGGATGTTCTTGTGCATGACTTGAATGTTTGTGGAAGCCCCCACGACAGAAGGATTAAAATCCTTAATGCATAAAAAGATGCTCTCAAAGTTTCGGCTCTTAACCCATTATTAAGTTATTTACGTTATGTCATATTACACTGACCATCCTAGCAGCGGCCCACTGTACAATAGCGACTCCGGCGGCTGCGAAGCTGATGTGGAGAACGATGATGACGGCGCTGGCGATGCCGAACGCCGCGCTGTCCGTCAGCAGCGCGTCCATGTGCAGCGAGCGGTTACCTGCGGGGCTGAGGGGGGGTCAGGGTGAGAAGATGGAGTCTTTTGTACAATATGTGTTGGAACTACTAAACAAATTGTGATCAGCTTCTGGGACCTAAATTGGCAAAGTAAGTTGAATTACGTATTGAAAATCTTTTTTAAAGTGGGTAGTTATTTTAAATAATATATCTGCATTTGGTGCACGGATAAAAATAGGGATACCGGGCTCTATTTGAACTGAGTTGGCTATACTTACGACCCGTAACAAGGGTAATGAATTAATTTTAACTGTCGGACAATGACCTCTAAAGCCTAAAACTAATGACTCTAGCGGTTGCCCGTTTCTAAAGCGACAGAAACAATGAACAGTGAGGCTTGACGAAGGCTATAGAACACAATACTCACAGTATCTCCCCTCCCCCGAACCAGCTGAGTATGTAGACGCGGGGCGCGAGCGAGGCGCTGGTCCTCTGCACGAAGAGCGCGGTGAGCTCGCCGTAGAGCACGATGCCGGCGAGCGTGCCCAGCGCGCTGGCCGCCGCCACCAGCGCGCCCAGCGCCGTCACGCACGCCTCCAGCGGGGTCGCGTAGCGCCACTGTGGGAGCAGGTAGTGTTAAATAGGTCCACATCAGGTGGAAAGTATCTTCTTTTAGTAACTTTTGTGAGGCACGGATAGCCGAGTAGTTGAGTGTTACCAGGCCAAACCCACTGTGCGCGTCGTGTCGCGGGTTCGATCCCGATCGACAAAGCATTTGCGTATGCTTATTCTGAATCTGGATTGTTCATGTGATTTGTATGTTTTGAAACACCCCGCGACACAAGAAATTAAATTCCTTTTTGCGGAGGCCGTTTTTTTTTAAGAAACTTTTGTGTGGATTTTGGCGTGACATGATAAAGAACTCCGGCTAGGTCCGAAACTTGTAGGCAATCCCGATAAATATGCGTGAGTAAACCGTTGCATCATTAAAAATAGAATCCTTTTTTTGCCATGAAGTGTTGCACGTAAGAGATCTTAAGGCACGTTCCAAACATTTAGTCAATGAATATGACTAAGTGTTTGTTTGCCATTATTTAAGTTGTTTATAGTGATTAGTGACTCTCGCTATGTTCCAACTGAGTACTAGAGGTCTTTACGTCTAGGACCAAAGTCCAGGTCTTTGAATCCAATACAGGTGCAATTGTGGAAGAAAGACGCCTTTCTCCGTTGTGTTGCTCTCTCGCTTTCGCAACTTCAATCAGATTTCTATAAGATCTGGTGATGATAGAAGCAAGCTTCTAGTGTATTCAATGTCAAATAAAAATGATTCAAAGGCATTGGTCACGCTATCACTGGAATGTAAAGTACTAATAAATAAGTTTAGGAAATATAATCTAGTAAAAGACAGACAGACAGCGAATAATAAATCATACGGTACAGTTTTCTGATTTTTTTCCTTCTTAATGCCTAATTGCTATAACGAGCTGACTTTCAGTCTAGATTTTCCGATGTCGTGTTTTCTTGTCTGGCTGACAGTTGAAAGTTATTGCCTGACCTACCTTAACACCTTTCCTTGAGGTCTGATGGTCTAATATTAATATTATATCTAAGGTTATTTGTGACGTTGTAGCGTCTATTCTCAGGATCTACTGAACCGATTCTAAAATTAATTTGCAACTGATAGCTACGTTATTTGTGAGAGTCTATCGCTCTTCAGTAATAGACCATTTATAATTTTATATGACAATAGACGTGTAGAGTATGTGTTTATTTACACAAGTGTCGAAACAAAAAAGATTATTTTAAATATTGGCTTTGTTGACGTCATTACCTGCTCATAATTAAGTATGTAGCTACTTATGGATGACATAATGCGTGCGTATTATAAAATAAAACAACTCAAATGTAAGAATGTTTGGTATAACAAAATAGTTAACGAAAGTATAAACAAAACATTTTCCAGCTGAAATTAACAATGATACGTAAAAATAAACTTTGATTGAAACCACGAAGCTTCATTTTCGGTCATCATAATATATAAGCTAATCCTATTTGACATGCAAACAGCCTGCAGTTCGCGGCACAGCTCACACGACGCAGCGCGCATGCGCGGACGGCGGCCATGACAGTGCGCGAGGCTAGGGAGTCGTCGGCGTGGTAATATTATTAAAATTGTTGCATAATTTATGTAAATATAATAATATATATAACTAGCTTGTTTGTTTACGGTTCTGCTTGATTTTACAGGTGTTTTTACTTCATTTAGCTTTTGTTGGCAGAGATGGATAAAGTTTTTGTAACGTAAACCGTTTTGAAATTTCAATTTTTCGATTTGCTTACCAAAAACATCTGATTATTTGAACGACAATTTAGTTCATTATCATCTAAGCTGAACATAAGGCTCTCCGTTCGTTCTTCAGCGCGACCGGTCATTTAATTTAGTTAATTAATAAAAATATCCTACATCAAAAGATCCAATTTAAAAAGAAGACCAAAACGAACTTTCATCACCTACAGACAACAATAACCCTTTTTCTTACACAGTTAGGCCAAACACAACAGTACAATGCCATCTATGATTTAATGATTGTTCGCCCAAAACCTTAGTTCTCATGAACCGACTGCACTCGTATAACAAGCCGTGTCGTCCCCGCCCTTCAGGGTCACGGCTGTGGGAGACACTGAACAATGATGGTTGCAGGAGAGGCTTGCTTCTGATACATCTGGAGGTCATACATAGATAACATATCGTACATTATAGAGGCTCTTGGTAAATGACAACTTGCGTTCATTCATATTTTTTTGATACATTTTCGGAAGTCAGGTTGAATAAGGTTTAATTGGTCTGATTCTGGCAAAAATATTGAAAACCGGTCACTCGGACTCGCCACACATGGATTCGTACAAATAGGCTGAAACTGAGCGTATCAATTTGTGGGTAGGCAATAATTTTAACAGTAATATCCGTTGCTGGTATCAAAAAACAAATATTAAAAGTATAGTTCGAAGTTAAGCAACGATACTTACGGCTTTAAAATTGATGGGCAATTTTGTTTGAAATTTGCTATTTTTCCTTTTTGTACGGGACCCCAGTGTCGCGATTCAGACTGGCACTTAACCGATTTTTACATAACCTCACTGGCAGACGAACAGTAAGTAATCTTTTCTTCCACAGATTATATCAGACAACCTTGTTACTCACAAGGTACTGCTAATCCTGTCGCGATCAGATTCGAAGCTGCGACCTTCGTAACACCTGTACCCGCTGAACTATTGTGCTCTGTCCTTTAAGTA
>NW_020800211.1:0-57791 GCF_003590095.1 Trichoplusia ni
TATCTATACTAATATATAAAGCTGAAGAGTTTGTTTGTTTGTTTGAACGCGCTTATCTCAGGAACTACTGGTCCAAATTGAAAAATTCTTTTTGTTGAATAGACCATTCATCGAGGAAGGCTTTAGGCTATAAACCATCACACGCTGCGACTAATAGGAGCGAAGATACAAAGGAAAATGTGAAAAAAATAGGGCAGGTATAAATCATAACTTATATCTTCTACCACGGACGAAGTCGCGGGCAACAGCTATATTTAATATACCGTTAATTAAAAATACAAAATGCCACCTAAAAAACGACCATCTTTATCTCGAAATTCGAGAGATGCTAAGAGGATGAGAAATGCGCGTTCTCAAGAATCAGCAGAGGAAAGAGCACATCGATTAAACTCTATGAGAGTTAGTGCCTCAACTTCTCGAGCCAATGCAAGCTCTCCAGAGAGAGAGATGCGATTAGCAGCTGACAGAGCGAGACGAGCTACATCACGTGCGTCTCAAAGCTTTTCTCAACGAGAACTTAGGCTTACTATTGACGAGAACAACATGTGTTATCCCGAGAAGCTGAAACTGCTTCACAACGAGAACTACGGCTCACAGCTGACCGAGAACGTCATACATTGTCTCGCGAGTCAGAAACCTTCACTGAAAGGGAACTACGGCTTACAGCTGATCGCGAACGTCATATTTTATCTCGAGAATCTGAAACTTTTTCCCAATATGAAGACCGTTTCACAAATTATAGGGTGCACCATAATATTATTCGATCGCTTGAAGATGAACATGAGCATGTACAACGAATAGAGTCGGTACGCGAACATTACAATTCTTTGAGACAAGATCGATTAATAAGTTTGTCTAATGAAAGATTAAGAATCGAAATATTCGGTATCTTGAAACGGACGAACAGCGAGAGGCCCGTCTTACCTCAAACAGATTTCGACATAGTCTTAATAACTTACATTTACACATAGCTGATCAATCTAGAATTTCGGTGGCGTGGTCCGACAAATATAAAAGTGGGTTTGCTTATAACCTCACAATTGATTACAGATCATCTTCTTTCATGGGCAATATGTATGTGCAAAATGTAGTATGTGTTTTTTGTAGTGTTTCTGTTGTTCTGGAGGCAAAATAAATTTGCCTTCTTTCGCAGACCCGCCGGAACTATTGAATTCACTACTTTTGCACATGTTCCATGTGCAATCTAAACAGTTCTTAGACAATATTCGCATTTATAATAGTGCGTTTCAAATGACATCCTTTGGTGCTCAACAAATCTCAAAAGGTCCTTTCATGCCTACTTTTAAGGTACAAGGTCAGGTTAACCATTTGATAGGATCCCTTTTGCCTGAAGACCAACCTATGTTTCTTCAAATATATTTCGTATCCGACTACGACGAACAGTCGAATATAAGAAATCAATATTTTCCTAATTTAAATACTGAACTAATTTCACAACTTCAAGACATGTTGCATCAGGTTAATTCATATTATCATTAATTATAATTGCTATCATCATTCCACGATATGATGATAGCAATTATAAAATTTTTATAAATGCCGAAAGGCGTCCAACTCAGGAACATCCTAGGCGTTATAATGCTCCATCCACAAATGAAGTTGCTGTGGTATTGGTCGACCAAAAATGTGATAGGCGTGATATTGTTATCCGGTCCAGAGACAATCGTTTGCAACGTATTTACGAAACCCACAGGGCTTATAACAGTTTGCAATATCCTTTGATATACTGTCGAGGGGAAGATGGTTATAATTTTGCTTTATACCAAACTGATCCGCATACAGGTGCACCTAATTATAATAAAAAGATTTCATGCCTTCAATTTTATTGTTACCACTTGCAAGTGAGATGGAATAGGTTGGTATACTTTCAACGTTTTTGTGGCTTATTCAATCAGTTTATTGTTGATATGTACGCAAAAATTGAAACCGAAAGATTAGTTTACATACGATCTAATCAAAGGCAGCTACGCGCTGAAGAATACGTACACCTTCGCGACGCGATGCAGCAATATAATGATACGGTGAATATGGGCCGCTTAGTTATTTCACCCTCTTCTTTTACTGGTGGTCCACGGTACATGCACGAACGTACTCAAGATGCTTTTTGTTACGTAAGAAAATATGGACGTCCTGACTTATTTATTACTGTAACTGCCAATCCTAAGTGGGATGAAATCACTCGGGAGCTTCTTGAGGGTCAAGCACCGCATGACCGCCATGGTATCATCGCAAGAGTTTTTCATTTAAAATTAAAATTAATGATAGATCTACTTACCAAAGATAACATTTTTGGAAAAGTATTGTGTTATATGTATAGTGTTGAATGGCAAAAACGCGGCTTACCTCACGCACATATCCTGCTATGGTAAAAAGATAAGGTTCGACCTAATGATGTAGATTTAATCAGTGCTGAAATTCCAAGTCCGAATGCAGATCGCGTGCTATACGACATTGTTAAAACCCATATGGTACATGGTCCATGTGGTGCATTTAACGGGAATTCTCCTTGCATGCAAGACGGTCGTTGCACTAAAAGATATCCAAAATGCTTAGTGGATGAAACTGTAACAGGACATGATGGATACCCATTATATCGTCGTCGTTCAAGAGACAATGGTGGTTTTACTGTTGGAAAACGAGTGTCTAGACAACAGGTAACTTTAGATAATAGGTGGGTCGTTCCGTATTCGCCTGTGTTGTCTAGAACATTTCAAACTCACATAAATGTTGAAATGTGTAATAGTGTAGAGTCAATAAAATATATTTGTAAGTACATTAATAAGGGCAGTGACCAAGCTAGATTTGCGTTGAGAAATGAACATGACGAAATTACTGACTTCAGTCAGGCATATATATTAGTTCTTCAGAAGCTGTGTGGCGGATCTTAAGTATCAACATTCACGAAAGATATCCACCTCTGACTCATCTAGATGTTCATCTTGAAGGCGGTCAACGTATATATTTCAACGCCGAAAATGTTACAGAACGATTAGAGAACCCTAGACAAACAACTTTATTAGCATTCTTTCGACTTTGCCAAACTGATGATTTTGCAAAATCTCTTTGGTATGAGGAAGTTCCATCGTATTATACCTACAATAAGCAACGAGGTGTCTTTAATCGGAGACGCCGTGGCAGGCCTGTAGGTGGCGAGTCAGGTATTTTCAAAGAACATGTTCTTGGTAGAGTGTATACCGTTTATTCTAATAACGCTGAGTGTTTCTATTTGCGATTATTATTACACACAGTGCGAGGACCAACCTCATTTATAGATTTGAGAAAAGCTTGCCAAGCGCGTCATTTGCTTGCAAATGATCAGCATTGGGATGA
This sequence comes from Trichoplusia ni, assembly GCF_003590095.1. NCBI lineage: Eukaryota > Metazoa > Arthropoda > Insecta > Lepidoptera > Noctuidae > Trichoplusia > Trichoplusia ni. Next base: position 3,352 of record NW_020800211.1, read on the forward strand.
CGCTTTAGCAGAATCCTGTATTAGTGATTATCCACGACGGTTACGCCATTTATTTGTAACATTACTCACACTTTGTAATTTGTCAGATGCTATACAATTATGGGAAAAATATAAAGAAAAACTTGCAGAAGACTTTCTTAGGAATATATCTTACAATGATGAAGGCACAACTAATGATAATGTCCGTGATCTTGCTATAAATCAGTGTTTATTGGCTCTTCAGGATGACTTAACAGCAGTAGGCGGTAAATTACTATATGAATATGGTTTGCCAACACCAACCTCAGTCGGAGAGGTTACTAAAAGGGAACATTCCGCAGAGATTGGTTACAACCCAATCGAACTGCCGACGACATTAGAAAGCGGTGTCCCAATGATGACTGCAGAACAACGTTCAGACTATGATCGCGAGTGCGAGAGTGTTCAAAATAATTTGGGAACAATATGGTTTTCAGATGCACCTGGAGGAACTGGGAAAACCTTTTTGACTAAATTAATATTAGCTTCCGTTCGAAACCAGGTTAAAATTGCTCTTGCCGTGGCTTCATCAGGGATAGCTGCAACATTGCTACCAGGAGGTAAAACTGCTCACACTATGTTTAAAATACCAATTGATTTAGATCGCACGGAAAGTCCAACCTGTAGTATTTCAAGAAATAGCGACAAAGCTAAGGTATTACGCGAGTGTAATTTAATCATATGGGATGAGTGTACGATGGCCCATCGAAAAGGAGTAGAATGGTCGATGAACAAGAAGCCACTAATTACCTATCCGATAGAATTCTTAAATTCTTTAAATATGCCCGGACTTCCTTCTCATGAAATTTGTTTAAAAATTGGCATTCCGATTATTCTACTCTGAAATTTAAGACCACCACAACTTTGCAATGGAACTCGACTGAAAGTAACGCAGTTGCAACAAAATATAATCAAGGCTCAAATTTAACAGGTTGCGGTGAAGGAGAAACCGTCTATATCCCCAGAATACCCATTATACCAAATAATTTTACGTTGCAATTTAAAAGAACGCAATTCCCGGTATCGGTGTGTTATGCAATGACAACTTATAAAGCTCAAGGGCAGACTTTTCGTGTTGCCGGGGTAGATCTCGGTGTCAGTTGTTTCTCGTATGGTCAGTTATACGTTGCTCTTTCCCGGGTTAGCAGTTCTAGAAATCTTAATGTTCACGTGCCGGACGCAACAACTTCCAATATAGTTTAAGCCTCATGTAAACGTGATCTAAACAATATTACCAACACATTAACTTAATAGCAGAAGGAGTTACACGCTAACAGATTCGCGGACACAGCTATCTTTTCTGCCGAAAGTCGCTATTACACGCGAACGAAGTCGCGGGCAAAAGCTAGTATAACATACAAATTTAAATAATATAATAATTTTAAATATTTAATTGAGTATTAAAATAGCCCATATTTTTTTGTAATTTTTGTACACGTAGGTAAAATCCATACTATCCATACTCAACTTGAAAAAGGGTTGTAAAAGGATGTAATGGTTCGATATGTAGCAGGCGGGCGGTTTTAGCGAATAATAAACAAAAACTGTAACCATAGCAACTGTCAGAATGCCGTTGTTAGTGTCATTACATTTCGAAATTACAACTAAAATAATTTGTGGAGTAGATTATTATAGATATCAATAATTTCGATCAAAACCTTATATGAATAACAAAACATAAAAAATATTAATTTTGAGTCGACAAAATATATCCGCAAAATTCAGATAATGGATTAATTTCGTTAAACTCCAATGGTACTGACAAACAAACCGCTGTCGCCATCTTTACTATTGACTTTTTGCAAAAATTATAGTTCAAATGTTACTTAGTTTCGCAAAGGGATTTATTTGTTTTAAATAATTCGGTTGATGTAGATATACGAACTCTTTTCTTAATTGCAGCGTGCCGTCGCTTTGATAACTGTAGGAGCTGTAAATTGAAAGCGGTGTCGTGGATACCTAGGTACGGTTATGTGGCGAAACTTTGTAGTGGACTATATTATATCTTGCGGTTGATGGCGATAAATTTGTTGAGTTGTTTGATTGACTTCCGCATATGCCGATAATCTGTGCATCTTTCCATACTAATATTATAAATGCGATAGTATCTCTCTGTCTGTCTCGCTTTTACACCAATACTACTGAACCGATCGTATAGAAATTTGATATAAAGATAATCTGATTAAGGACATAGGCTATTATTTAAATGAAAAAAAGGGTTGTAATGGGGGCTAATGGTCGTTGGCCAAAACTAATATGAAACTCTTTTTATAAATATTGTTTGTTGAAAGTAATGAAATATGTGCACAAGGGTAGTCTAAATTTAAGGTATGTAATGGGGGGTCAAGGCTACATTTTATCTCGGCATTCCCATAGAAACGGGGACCACCGAACACAGTTGAAGTCCACGCGGACGGAGTCGCGGGCAACAGCTAGTAATCTATACTAATATATAAAGCTGAAGAGTTTGTTTGTTTGTTTGTTTGAACGCGCTAATCTCAGGAACTACTGGTCCAAATTGAAAAATTCTTTTTGTGTCGAATAGACCATTCATCGAGGAAGGCTTTAGGCTATAAACCATGCGACTAAAAGGAGCGAAGATACAATGGAAAATGTGAAAAAAACAGGGCAGGTATAAATCATAAATTATATCTTCTACCCACGGGGACGAAAGTCGCGGGGAACAGCTACTTTTATATATTTCTTTCGCCTTCTTTTACAAACACTGTCAGATAAAAGTGGAAACCAATGTGTGTTGTTTCCAACAAATAAGGCTACCTCTAGGATGTAGAGAGACGAAGTGTCAAAATATGGTATTTCTTAAAAAAGGGTAGAAAAAGGGTTTCGGTACTTTTGACATAGCCCTAATACAGCGCTTTAGCATTTTAAATACCATTTCTGTATTCGTGGAGTTACCCCAGAATATTAAACCGTATCTGAGTGTCGATTCAATAAGTCCGTAGTATGCCATCAACAACGCTTCATTACTTACTGTTGACGAGAATTTCTATAATACGTAAGATGTGCTACTTATTCTCAAACAAAGTTCTTCAGTATGACATTTCTAGTTAATCCTATTGTCAATTTGTAGACCTAAAAATTTTGCTGTATCTACTTGGTTAACTTCAACGAGAAAAATCTGCATCAACATTAGAGATACCAGTTTTTATAGGGAACTACAACCAATGAACTTCGTTTAAAGACTTGTTTCAGGAAGCTATCCATAATAACACTTCACTTTCCAACGCCCAAAAGATGCAATTTCTTAAAGGGGAAAGTCAAAGGTGAAGCCGAAAGGTTGATCCAACATTTACCGATAAGCGTAGATAACTATGCCGTGTGCTTGGAATTACTTAACCACCGTTACAACGACATAAAACTGATATTCTCCTCTCACATGAACACTCTCCTAGGAATATCTAATATGCATCAACAATCTGTGGCTCAAATCGAGAAATTACATGATACTTCACTTGAGTGTCTCCACGCTATCCAGAACTTAAGCGTAGATGCAACATCGTGGGATCCAATGGTAGTACATATTTTATCGCAAAAACTGGATAGTGCCACATACACAGAATACATTGAATCGTTCAAGAAACGCGGGAGCTCCCAAAACTACAAGAATTTTTGGACTTTCTAGAAACGAAAATCATAAATTTAGAAACAGCACGTCGAAAACACGACAGCCAACAGCAAAGAAATCAGCAAAATAATCAACATAAGTTCTGGAATCATAAAAAACATAACTATAGTCAACAAAGTAACAATCAGAACCAAAACGGATCCCTGAAGAAAACATTACACGTGGCAAACATACAGTACAGACATAGTAGTAACGTACAGTCATAACGGGAAAAGCTGTACATCTACACACTCTACTACATACATGATTACATGACACTTTTATTAAGCTTACAAACACCGCAACAAAACAACATAGCTCTTCAACAAAGTTCAACAAAGTTACTACACTTCCAGCGAAACATAATGAACATACAGTAAATACGATCCGCGTATCACAGGAAGGTGGGAATGTCAAAATTTTACTTGCAACTGCTATCGTCAAGGTCAAAGCGGCCGACGGTACTTACCATAACATGCGAGCTCTAATTGACCAGGGCTCGCAAATAACATTGATAACAGAAAAAGCCGCTCAGCTACTGAAAATTTCAAGGCCAAAATGCCAAGGAGTTGTTCTCGGAGACGGCGCAACAGAAAATAACTGTAAAGGCATGATAAACATAACATGTATGTCCATATACAGTGACTACACTTTTGTAATTGAAGCAGTTATAACGAAGAATCTTCTTAAAAATCTTCCTAACACAACATTTAACAAGCCGTCACGGTCCTTTACAGAAAACATTAACTTAGCGGATCCGGAATTTTATAACAGTCGTCCTGTAGACTTATTATTCGGAGCGAAGTATATGCTAACATTATTATGGTCGGAATTATAAGGCCAGAACATGCCTCACAGCCTATTGTTCAGCAAACTCGCCTGGGGTGGATTTTGTCTGGCGGTGTGAGAATATTTCAATGCAATGTAGTCCTTAACAAACAACCTAGAAGACACAACATTTTTGGGAAGTGGAAGATATTAGCGAACAGCCAAATATGTCTTTAGAAAATCAACAATGCACTACATTTTACAACAACACAACAAACAGACAAGAAGATGGGCGGTTGCAAGTCAGATTGCCACTGAAGGAAAACGTAGAAGGCCAGTTATGGTCTTCAAAACAAATGGCGTTAGCACAATTCCGTAATTTGGAGCGGAAATTTATCAAAAATCAAACATAGCTAATGTTTGATTTTTGCTTAATTATAAAACATTTATTAAGGAATACGAGGAATTAAATCACATGCGACTTGCTGACACTAGTAACACGACTCCGGAATGCTATTTACCGCACCACGGTGTTCAGCGCGAAGAGTCATGAACAACAAAATACAGGGTGGTTTTCAATGCATCTGCTAAGACGTCATCAGGATGTATCCTAAATGATGTGATGCAAGGGACCAAACCACCACCAAGATTTATAACAGTCCTGCGACTCCAATGTCAGACCTTCCATCTGCTGCCGAGTTTGTCGCTGTTGTTAGATCACTGTCTCTTAATAAAGCCTCTGGGGAAGACAAAATCTCTAACAGGATGATAAAGGAGGCATGCAAGGTATCGGGCGATTGTATCTTAACGGTATTCAACAAATGTATTGCTGAAGGCGTTTTCCCTCGTGTATGGCGTCAGGGCTTTATTAGAATTATCCCGAAAAGTGGCGATAAGGTGCCAAACGACCCCAAATCTTATCGACCCATTACCCTGCTACCATCATTGGGTAAATTGTTGGAGCGCCTTATTGTCCTACGATTACTGCCGGACGGACCAAAATTCCACAAAAATCAATTCGGATTCACAATAGGGAAATCAACTATAGACGCGGCAATCTCGGTTAGAAGACTGGTGCATTTGTCGGACGAGAACTACGTCTTGGGTATTTTCCTGGATATCGGTGCCTTCGACAACGCATGGTGGCCAATGATACTGCTTAAATTAAAATCACGCGGCTGCTGCGGTAACATCTACCGACTCATTTACGCCTACTTTTTACATGGATCAGCCAAACTTAAACTTGGTCATCATTCTGTGTCGAAGGCATTGGGACCTTGGGATATCCTCAGGGATCGGTGTTAGGCCCTTACCTATGGAATTTAGGGTTCGATGATTTGCTCGCGATTCCTTTACCTCACGGCTGCTCACTTACGGGTTACGCGGATGACGGACTTCTGCTAATTAAATCAAATACTCGCGCCGGGCTCGAAAATTTAGCCGATACAAGTTTGAGTTTAATATCTGATTGGGGTAAACGAAACCGTCTGACTTTTGCACCACACAAAACGTTTCAATTACTTCTCAAAGGGAATCTAAAATCGTCGCCTAGCATTAAATTTAACGGAATAACAGTTAAAAAAAGAAATAACGTTTGTTATCTCGGTCTTGTTTTAGAGAGAAACTTTACTTTTATTGAGCACATAAAATCCATCGGAGATAAAGCAAAAAATAACTTTTATGCCTTGACAAGGATTTCCACGTCAACTTGGGGACTTTCATTCAACACCTTGAAGATCATCTACGGAGCAACATACCTGGGATGTATTTGTTACGGGTCGCCGGTTTGGGCAGATAGGGCCACAATAGGCGCTGCAAGACGTAAACTACTTCAAAGTCAACGGTTGGCGTTGATATTCTTGTGTAAGGTCTATCGGACTGTTAGTACTGAAGCCCTGCCCGTCTTAGCAGGTGTTTTACCGGTTGATCTCGAAATACAACGTCGCGCGGCTATGTATTATTCCACTAGAGAATTTTTGAAAAACGACTTCCTGTTTTATCGTGACCGTAGAAAGATTGACAGATTATTTAAACCGCTGACGGACGTCTCCGAAGAACTGATGGTGGAATGGCAGGTTAGATGGGAAACGTTTATTAAGGGCCGTCACCTCTACCAGTTTTTTCCGTCGGTTCATGAGCGGCTGGAGAGGACTTGGATGGAGATTGATCATTGTGTAGCCCAGTTCCTTACAGGTCATGGTAACTTAAAAAACAAATTATTTTCATTTGAACTTGTCGTTTCACCATTATGTCAGTGTTCAACGGAAAACAGTGAATATGAGCAAACTGCACATCATATTCTGTGGGAGTGTGGTCTATGGCAAGACGAACGTAACATCTTATTAGATAGTTTGCAGCCGACATCCGGTGTTGTTTACTATGAGGACCTTGTTGCAACCAGAGCAAATTTACGTGTTTTCAGACGTTTTTGCCATACCTATTATTGGAATCAAAATAACAGCTCCTAAATTATAGGACCCATTAAACTGTAAATTTATATCCGTGGTGCCTGATAACTGAGCCTAACTCAGTTGTCAATCTCTTTTCTTTGCTAAAACTAGCTATTTCTTCCTTTGTCTCCCGCTTGCTATGGAGGGAAGTGGAACATTTTTTATTACTCCTCCTCTTTACTATTTCTGATTAATTTCGTTGCGGGTTCCAAGGCAGTCAATTGTTCCCCCTAGGACACACCGATCTTAAGTGTTTCGGTGGTTTTCGTTGGTTTCATTGTAGATCCTGGCTTACAGGAGTTGCAATGACGGGCATGTGTGGCGGGCTAGTCCCATTAAAAAAAAAAACAGTCATTATTGCTAAAATGGAGGCAATATCAATATGTGTACGCAGCAGATATAGAGAAAATGTAAAGGCAAATCATTGTACACAAACAAGATCAACCATTACAAAAGATATGTTGGCGAGAACATCCTGAACAGTCTATACAATCTTTCCAACTTACTACTGTTACATATGCAGTTCATTTTAGACAAACAGTTATTTTTACATGGATGACTTAGTACATGGTATTCATTCCGTAGAAAAAGGAAAGAAGATTATATCTGACTTAATAATTCTGCTGAGATCAGGCGGCTTTAATTTAAGAAAGTGGTAGTCAAATAATCTAAGTCTGTTAGATAACATAACAAATAAACATAATCCTGGGGAAGATGTTGTTTTTAAATTGAAATCTGAAACTGAAACAACTTCAAAAACACTCGGTTTGTGCTGGAATTCAAAAACCGATATTTTTTTCTTTTGTAAACACTTTGCAAAACAACATTCAAACTTACAAAACGTTCATTGTTATCAGAGATATCGCGGTTACTTGACCCGTTAGGGTGGTTACCACCTCTTTCTACTAAAGTAAAAATATCATTCCAAAAAATATGGCAAAATAATTTAAAATGGGATGGGATTCTTTAAGCAATTTATTATTCTGTATATATGTACGTAAAGGTGTGCTTGGTGCTAGAAACATTGAGTTAGGTCTATGATCAATAAGGGCTGTAACTTTTTTACCAGCTCCTACAATTGGTCTAACTTTCTCAATGAAATAATTATTAAATGTGCTAGCTATTTCTATAGGATTAGTAATACTTATATTTTCTATTTTAACTTTTTCTATGGGTTCTTTTGGTAAATTGGGCCGTTGGTTATTTATCAATTGCCATTTTCTGATGTTTTAATTTTGTGATTATATTGTGCACGCTTTGTTAGAAATATATTTCTTTTTAGTAATTAGGAATACTTTATATAGTTTTGTTTGTTCGTTTTTGTTGAATTTTGTCTAATTTCCATAACATTAATCTTTTTTTTCTACAACAGATTTTTATACCGCGTGATATCCACTTACATAGACTTTCATCCTTAAAGTTCATTTTTTCGGAAAACATAGGTCATAGAACAATTTAACGTTATCTATAAAATATTTATATGCAATATCAGTGTCATTAGTAGTATATATTTCAGAGAAAATAAAATCATTCAAGCACGTTTTGAATTTATCTATGTTTTCTTTACAGTAGTCTCGTACCGTTTTATACCAGTATTTCAATTTAAAAAGCTTTCTTATCGGTAGTTTTATTAATTGGGCTATCTGGTCGGATAAACCCAATTCCAACACTTCAGTCTTAAATAAAAATATGTATTATTACTGCTTTACAAAGTAGATAATAAATGTTGTGTTCATGCGGATTTCATTGAGCCTTTAAGCAAAATAAATATCTTTTTTTGTGATCTGGTGAAAGTGAAAATTGATCTCAACATATGTAGATTAGAAATGAGCTAGATCGAAGACGTTAGTACATATTCAAACTTGGCATCAAATTGAATTTGATGGCTTCAAAAAACGCCACAAACATAGTTTTTGGAAGAGGCTACCTGTCTCAGCAAAGATAGCATTAGAAGACAATACTTACACTTGGCGTAGTGGTCTAGATGAAGTAGAAGGAGTGCGGCTGCAGCTCGAGCTGCGCCATCTTGGCCAGCAGGCGGTGCAGGCGGTGCAGGCGGCGCTGGGCGGCCGCGCTGCTGGCTGCGCCCCCGCCCGCGCCCGGCCGCAACTCGCGGCAGACCGACAGGCGCTGCGACACGTGCCGGGGCATCTAGGGAACACATGAGCCTTCAGACGACTTTTCAGAGGACACCGAATTTTCCGTATTATAATCCACTGCTCGGAAAGGGAGGCCCTTTCCTTTATATCACTGACCAATTATTTTTCAGAATTACAATGTACAGGGTGTGGCGTAAATAGTTAATTAACTGTAACACATAATTTTTTTTACCCATTTTTACTCAAAGGTTTCAGAAAAAAAATGCTTTTTACCTTTTTTTTATAAAATTGGTACCCTTTATTTCAAATTTTGCTGCAGTTTCTACAAAAAACGTATTTTTTTTTATTCTGTTTTCTGTTTGTTACAGCTGAATACATGACCTATCTTAAAAAAATATTTATTTTTATGTAAACTGGAAGCTTTTCATGAAAAAACGGTTTTTTTTTCTATTTTGGACCCAAATTTTTTAATGATCATGGATATTCAGATGCAGTTTTTGTGAAGAAATTGTACTGTACTGTCAGTGCCCATGAATTTTAAAATATGCCTACTTAATACCGATTTCAAAATGGTATTACATTAATGGATCCTATCGTAAAAAAAAAAAAATGGCTATTTCAATAAAAAGTAACAACATTAAAAATAAAAACACAATGTACAAAGTCATCATAATTTATTAATAATCTTTGACACGATTATAATAATAATAATTTTACACAAAATGTTCGAAATGTCCCCCATTTCCAGCTATGCACGCTCTGCATCGTCGAATAAACGACCGTTTAACACATGGAGCAAATCCATTATTTTGGATTTTCCTAGATGCTATTTGGATTCTAGTCCTCAGTTGGTCGAAACTCGTAACTTGCTCCTTGTACACTTTTTCTTTTAGACAACCCCTATAAAAGAAATCAAGGGGATTAAGGTCTGGTGAGCGCGGTGGCCACAATATTGGACCTAAGCGCTCTATCCATCTATTTGGATATGTTGAATTAAGGTGCTCTCGAACACTAAGAGCATAGTGAGCGGGACAGCCGTCGTTCTGCAGCCACATGTGTACTCGAATTTCTGGATCGACATTCTCCAGAAGTAAGGGTAAGTCATTCCGCAAAAAACTTAAATACCTTTCACCGTTTAAAGTATCCGGCAGCTCATGTGGACCGACTATTTGTCCATTAATGATTCCGGTCCAAAGGTTTACTTTAAATTGATATTGCGACCTATCTTGTCGTATGTTATGTGGGTTTTCTAGCTGCCAGCTATGTAAATTGTTAAGGTATCCATCTTTTTTGCAGGATGATTCGTCGCTCCATAATATTTTATTAAAAAATTGTGGGTCTTCTCTTATTCTGCGCAGCATTTCCCTACAAAATCTTACTCGTAGAGGATAATCCCTTGGTTGCAGCGACTGTACTCTTTGGTAATAGTACGGGTACAGTTCATGCCTTTTCAGAATTCGGTGTACAGATCTTGTAGAAATGCCGGTTCTGCGAGATAAGTCACGGACCGATAATGTTGAATCTCGAGTGACTAAATTCAATACCTCATCGTCGTTTTGTACCCGAGGTCGTCTTTCACTTGCACCGCCTACGCCCGTGCCAGGTATCCTCCCCTCGGTGCATGCGTTATGGATATCTCTCTCGATAAAGTCGCGCTGCTTCTCTACCCACGCCTCTGCATTCACCGTAAATAAAATGCATGTCAGCATATTTGCGCGGAGTATACTGAGACATTTCGTATCCGTCACTGCACTGTAACTTTGTCCGAATCGTTGAGCAAGCTCAAGTCCAGAAAACGTAGCCAATATCGTAGAGATCACAAAAACAACAAGTCCAATCAGTAAACAAAACAGAATCCAAGGAAATAGCAATGAGAAACGGCAGAGTTAACACAGATAGAACGAACACGATACGCACACCAAGCACGGGATCGTACTAAATCATGTCGAGATTTTTGGAGATTCTAACGTTAGTAATGAAAGGGATAGCAATAATAAACCATATTCTTTCCTTATCACTCTTGTGGTGTACCCCTGTAGTGCCGGTGGGAATGTGGGGCGCAGAGGTACAGAGAGGTATAGAGGTAGAGCTCGGGCGCAACAATGAGTTATTTTCTAAGAAGTCGGGGTACTAGTTGAGCTTTTTTTACCTGGGACATGTTTGCGCTTACAAAACAGATTTTAAAAGTTTAATTTTAATAGGATTTAATACAATTTGCATTAATATTGACGTTACAAAAAATACATGGTATTTAATTGAAAATCCTCTTTATTACTAATAACTTTTTTTAATGATAGGATCCATTAATGTAATACCATTTTGAAATCGGTATTAAGTAGGCATATTTTAAAATTCATGAGCACTGACAGTACAGTACAATTTTTTCACAAAAACCGCATCTGAATGAATATCCATGATTATTAAAAAAATTGGGTCCAAAATAGAAAAAAAGCCGTTTTTTCATGAAAAGCTTCCAGTTTACATAAAAATCAATATTTTTTAAAGATAGGTCATGTATTCAGCTGTAAAAAACAGAAAACAGAATAAAAAAAATACGTTTTTTGGAGAAACTGCAGCAAAATTTGTAATAAAGGGTACCAATTTTATAAAAAAAGGTAAAAAGCATTTTTTTTTCTGAAACCTTTGGGTAAAAATGGGTAAAAAAATATGTGTTAATTAATACAGTACAGTTAATTAACTGGTACGTCGAATCCTTAGCTATGGACCACTATTTACGCCACTCTCTGTATAATATAATATAAAGGTTTACTCACATTGAACAACGGTGAGTGCAGTATTGGTAGCCACAGTGGTAATAATTTGTTCAGTACAGTAGAGTAGTACACTCCGGTAAAGATCCCAGAAGGCTCAAGCAATGAAGGTTCACCGCCCCTGTCAGCTGAAACAACAAATTCCATAAAATATCAATCCCAGACGTTTCTTAGACTACTTAGAATGTGTCTTAGATAGTAACCGATTCAAAAATATAGAGGTGAAGAGAAAATATGTACTATAATTAATAATTTTAGAGTTCTCTGGGAAATTTCTAAATGACTGGATTTATCAACAATAAAATTACAAGGAAACTAACTAGAAGCACAATTACACGTATTTGGCAGCACATATTTTAACTATTGGACCTTGTTCTGGTGATGTGAAAATAAATAAATGTAAAAGCCATTAATACCAACCACTTCAAATTGTACGGTGACCTGCAGGATCATAGATACCAGCTTGCACCAGAAGTCCTGCAGGATGCAGACAGTCGTATTGTGGGGCTCACTGCAGGGTGGGAACGCTGCCTACCAACTCCTCGAGGTTCTTACAGGTCCTACAGGATCCACACCTGGCACAGCACGAAGGCGTGAAGGAGAGCGTTCATGCGAGACGTCGCCGGTTTTGAATGTTCTACGTATGATGATATTATCGTCTGCGGAAGGATGGACCAGTTAAAATATAAGAGGTAATATACTAAAGGGGTGTTGATTAGGACTGGTTGGCGGTTGAGTTGACTTTACAGAGGCGTAAATGTCGATGTCGAAATTAAGATATTATTTGAAAGATTTTTACAAAGCAATTAGCTTAGGTGTGAATAAATTGAAAATTGTTATTTCTTTTTTTGGATGCACATATCAAAAACACTATCTCATTCAAATGTATCAAAAGTCTTCCTTCATAGTAGTAGTTATTTTTACTCATTTTTTTAATTCTCCATAGCCCCTGGCCTTAACTTTTTTCATTTGTCCGACGTCAACGCTGTCGAACGCTTGTAAGTCATTCATCGCATAGCTATTATGAGGCTACCTGTACATAGACGGTGATGTGGCATGTCGCATCCTGCGGTACTGGCTGGTGCAGCTGCGGCTGCACGCTGTGCGCGGCCTGCGTGCGGCTGTTGCACAGCGTGCCCATCACCAGCCACGAGATCAAGCGCACGCGGGTCACGCACTCACACACCTCGCGAGATCTAGGAGAGCCGTTGTTACGTTATATGACATGAGTCAAGTGTAGGGACTTGTTATATGGAAAGAGATTTCATAATGTACATAGATAGGACGTTTGCAAAGTGTAGGAACTTGTAGTGGTGAGGAAAGAGATTGTATGATGTAGATATGTATGTATGTATGTATGCATAAAAGAACATAGCAGAATACAGTCAAACACAGTCAATATATGGACCATGGAACACTGAAATTTGACAACAGTGAGGCAGTGAGCATCATATAACTCAACTTTTCAAACTTTTCAACTTTTGAAAGGATCATGATCATTTTGCTCTAGATGCTCAGATGACGAAAATAAATTTAGACTGGAAATTAATGTAATCTGTAAAAAAATTTTAAACAACTCAAGTTTTACGCCTCCTCTCTCGTCCCAAAACCATAAATTAATAAGAATTAACTCTAATCATACACCATAATGATAATATTGTCAGTCTAGAGAAAGGTGTTATATACAGTTGAGAAAACAAATGATATGATTTGAAGACTACTTACCCCGGTAGCGAGGCACTGAGCCAAGGCGTCGTGTGTCGGGCGGGAGGGGCGCGGTCAGTCCGCCCGCGGCTGTGCTCCAGAGCCAGTTCCATCGCCACGTACTGCGCTATGCCGCCCTTCACTATGGCGCCCACCCAGAGTGTCTTTGTTCAGGCAGATCAAGTTGTGGTTCACGATTGATTTCGATACAGAACCCTGGGGATAATGTTATTGTTAGCGACGATGACAACTACGTACACCTAAATTAAGTATGTTATAGTTTTTGCTTGATTAACGTTTCAAGTTTCTTAAAGTTAATGAGTTTGTTTACGTTTGCAATCAGTTATAGGTGTACGTAGGTATATATTGAAACATAGTTTATGTTATATTAAGGTTTGTTTGCAAATGTTTAGGACTATATGATGTGTGCTAGGGACTTAGACTATGGTTAAGAACTAAGATTTAGTTACCTAAGTGTTGTCCATATACTATTTAACCCGGAAAAACCTAGAAATAGGTTTTATTTAGAAACAATTATTGATAGGAGTTGTTTCATAAGTACCCGCAATTATTTAGAATTTGTTGTAACTAACTCTCGGTAGGTGGCGACGCACGTAGATTTGTTTTAAAAGTACCTACATAAAATTCACTTTTTAGTTACCGATTCTGTCACAGGGGGCAGCACCATGTTGTTGTCATGATTAAGGTGCGGGTTTTTGCAATTATCTTTATTTTAAGACATTATTTTATGTAAATAAAGGTATAAGGATAGGGTTAAATAGGGTAAAAAGGTCTAGAACATTTGTAAGGGACGCCTAACTGCCGGGATAAGCCTCTGGAAGGGTTTCTTGCCGGCCAGCGCGGGAACGCGGCACACCATGATTGGCTGGCGCCAAATACGCGCCCCCGTGATTGGTCGGCAGTCACTATAAATAGAGGGCCCTCCCGGCGGTTAGGCATTCCACATCCAGTGAGCATCCGGAAAGTGTAGAAGTCTTAATATCAAATTATGTTATCTGTTAACTTTCATTTGTGTTGTTATCTGTGACAGCTTAGTGGTACAAGTTTTTTCAAATAAAAGATTATCTATGGTTCAGCACTACAATCAAGTTGTTTCAATTAGAGGTTATGGGCCCAGAAAAATTGTAAAAAAGTAGATTTTAACAAGAATTTCGTGACGATACGAGTGTTAAAAGACTTTTTACGATAAGCGTTTTCACTGTGTTAATGATTGGTGGGCCATTCGTGAAATAAAAAGTTATTTTATTCTGAATTACAATGGCGGCAAACTACTTGGTAAATGTACCCAAGTTACGTGGACGAGAAAACTACAGTGAGTGGTGTTTCGCTGCAGAGAATTTCCTAATACTTGAAGGCATGAAACTATGTATAAAGCCAGAAGAAGGAGTAACCGTAGGAGCTGCAGACGATGAAAAAACGCGGGCTAAATTGATCATGACGATCGACCCGGCCTTATACGTTCATGTGAAAAGTGTAAGAACGGCGAAAGAACTCTGGGATAAACTACAACAGTTGTTCGATGACAACGGTTTTTCAAGAAGGATACATTTGTTACGGAATCTAATTTCGATAAGACTGGAAAATTGCAGTTCAATGACGTCCTACGTGACACAAATTATTGATACAGCTCAGAAATTAAGTGGCACGGGTTTTGAAATAAACGACCAGTGGACAGGTTCATTGTTATTAGCAGGATTGCCTGATCGGTTTTCACCGATGATCATGGCTATTGAACATTCAGGCATTAGCATCACAGCCGATTCTATCAAGTCAAAATTGTTAGACATGGAATCATCAACAGAAGAACACGATGAAATTGGCGGCGCATTTGCAGCTCGTTCGAAGTTCATTGGCGGGAAGAAAAATAAAATGGCGCCAAGAAAAAATGTTAATGTTGGTAGCACTGCCGATCCGTCAAAGACAAACGTCAAAACAGTAACATGTTACCGATGTAAACAGAAAGGCCATTATCGTAACCAATGTACAAATAACGAAAATATCAATACGAATTGCAAAGAAAAACCCCGTATGCATTCTAATGCGTTTAGCGCAGTGTTCCTGAGCGGTAATTTTAACAAAAATTCATGGTACATAGACTCGGGAGCTAGTGTTCATCTCACGGCAAATGAAAGTTGGCTAATGAATGCGTCTTACGAACAGCAGAAGGAAATTATCGTTGCGAACAGTGAAAAGTTGTCAGTTTTGTGTTCTGGCGATGTTAAGATTACGACTACAACTTTTGATATTGACTACGACATAATGGTGGAAGATGTTTATTGCGTCCCAAGTTTGGCAACTAACTTACTATCAGTCAGCCAACTCATAAGCAAAGGAAACAGAGTAACATTCTCTGATAGTAGTTGCTCAATTTATAACAAAAATAATGAGTTAGTAGCTACAGCATCATCAGAAAATGGAGTGTACAAAGTAAATTTGCTAAACCAGGAGCATTTAGCTGCATCAGTTGTGTCCGGTATAACATGGCATCGCAGATTAGGACACCTTAATAAAGATTACCTGAATCAGATGAAGACTGCAGTACAAGGTATGAATTTTGATGATAAAGTGGATGTTGGCAAATCTTCATGTGCCACATGTTGTGAAGGAAAACAGTGCCGTTTACCCTTCAAGAGTGCCAGCCAGAGAAGTAGTAACCTACTAGATATTGTTCACACAGATATCTGTGGACCCATGGAACATGTATCCATAGGTGGATCAAGATACTTCTTGTTGTTTGTCGATGATTGTAGTCGAATGGTGTTTGTTTATTTTCTGAAACACAAGAATGAGGCTCTGAAGCGGTTCAAGGAATTCAAAGCCCAAGTGGAAAATCAAACTAAGAAGACAATCAAAGTATTAAGAAGTGACAATGGGCTAGAGTACTGTAATAAAGAGTTTGACAACTACTTAAAAGGAGCTGGTGTGATACATCAAAAGACTAACCCCTACACTCCACAGCAGAATGGTTTGTGCGAAAGGTTCAATCGAACGATTGTGGAAAAGGCAAGATGCCTACTCTTTGATGCCAACCTAGGAAAAGAATTCTGGGCTGAGGCCACCAGCACTGCAGTGTATCTACAGAATCGAAGCGTGGCTTCAGCATTGGGGAATATTACACCATATGAGATATGGACTGGCTGTAAACCCGATATAAGTCACATCAGAATCTTCGGTAGTACTGCAATGGTCCATGTAGCTAAAGAGAAGCGCAAAAAGTGGGACAAGAAATCACAAAAATGTATTCTCATTGGGTTTCCAGATGACATAAAGGGATACCGTCTATACAATCCAGAAACTAAGACAATATTGACTAGTAGAGATGTGATCATAGTTGAGCAGGAATCAAAATCTGAATGTCAGATAGAAGTTTCATCACAGAGTTTTGATTCAGTGGGGGAAGAAGAAGTTAAGATGGATGAAGCAAACTTGGAATCTGACGGCACAAGTAGCTCGGAGGACACATTTCTGGATGTGAATGATGAGACATATCAACCTAGTGAATCTGAACCTGAAGATGTGCCAGAGATCAGATCTCAAAGACCTACACGAGTGAGGAAACAACCAGACAGGTTTTATATTTCAAATTTTTGTGCTGGAGAGAATACTTATGATGATGTGACTGGTTTGTCTCTTCAAGACGCTCTAGCTGGATCTGAAAAAGAACAATGGAGAATGGCAATGGCTGAAGAGTTAGAGAGTTTCAAAGAAAATGAAGCTTGGGAGTTGAGTAATCCTCCTCAAGATGGCAGAGTTGTACAGTGTAAGTGGGTGCTGCGTAAAAAATACGACAGTGACAATAGTGTTCGGTTTCGTGCACGTTTAGTGGCAAAAGGTTTTTCGCAAGTGCAAGGTGTGGACTATACAGACACTTTTTCCCCTGTAGTAAGACATACTACATTGCGGCTTTTGTTTGCTCTATCTGTTCAACTTAATCTTGATATAATCACACATCTTGATGTGACAACTGCTTTCTTGTATGGAACTCTCGAAGAAGATATTTATATACAAATACCTGAAGGATTTTCTGAGAGAGTACAAAAAGGTCAAGTTCTAAAATTAAAAAAATCTATGTATGGTTTAAAACAGTCTTCGAGAGTGTGGTACAAGAGGGTAGAGGAATGTTTGTTAAAAATTGGCTATGTTAAGTCTAAGATAGAACCATGTATGTTTTTGAAAACAAAGGATAAGTTGAAAACTATTGTTACCCTTTATGTAGACGATTTTTTTATTTTTTCTAATGATAGCAAAGAAACCAAGCACTTAAAGAATGTTTTATCTAATAATTTCAAAATTAAAGATTTGGGCGAAATTAAGAAGTGTCTTGGAGTAAATGTCAAAATAAATAAATCTGAGAAAACAATATCAATAAGTCAAGAAGATTATATTGATCAGCTGTTACTTAAATTTAATATGAATCTATGTAAACCTATTGATACTCCCATGGAGACTAAGTTGCATGTGTCTAAAGATAAGAATAATGTAGATGAAGTGTTTCCTTATCAGCAAATGATAGGTTCCTTAATGTATTTGGCAGTTCTTACCAGACCTGATATAGCGTTTTCAGTGGGCTTCTTGAGTCAATTTAATAATTCCTATACCAAACAGCATTGCTCATATGTCAAACGCATATTGCGATATTTAAAAAAAACCAAACATCATGGCTTAAAATTTTCTGCCGATGGGAACGCGGTCATTGAAGGGTTTGTGGATGCTGATTGGGGTGGGAACACCATTGACAGGAGGTCCTACACAGGTTTCTGTTTCACTTTGTCAGGTTGCGTAATTCATGGGAGACAAAGAAACAGAAGACTGTGGCTCTGTCCAGCAGTGAAGCAGAATATATGGCTTTGACTGAAGCCTGTAAAGAATCCCTGTATCTAAGAAACTTACAGTTTGAAGTCACTAACAAAAAATACACTATTAAGTTATATAATGATAACCAGAGTGCTTTAAAGTTAACTGTTAATCCAATTTTCCATAAAAGAACCAAGCACATTGATATACGTTATCATTTTTGTAGAGACTGTGTAAGTAATAATATTGTAAATGTTAAATACTTACCATCAGCTGAGATGCCAGCTGACTTGCTTACAAAGAGCTTATGCTCTAATAAGCATTATTACTTACTTGATAAGTTAGGGGTTCAACATATTCTTTAATTTTTTTTTATTATATGTATTGTTACACGTTTTTTTTTATTAGCTTCACTTGTATGTTTGTAACCGACTTCTTTGGGCGCGGTTTTGACCCACTTTAAATTAAATGTTAACAGCATAACATTGTTAGATATAGTGGGGGTGTAGAAGTCTTAATATCAAATTATGTTATCTGTTAACTTTCATTTGTGTTGTTATCTGTGACAGCTTAGTGGTACAAGTTTTTTCAAATAAAAGATTATCTATGGTTCAGCACTACAATCAAGTTGTTTCAATTAGAGAAAGGAACCTTGGAAGACTAGGAAGCCTAGAAATACTGGGGAGAATAAAGAACTATGTAAGTACTGCACAATTATCTTTTACTGCGTTGAACCCCTGCTTCTTTGTATCCCGCCAGTGCTCGGTCCGAACCCATTGGACCAACGGACCAACCCACCAATAAATACAGTCCACTCGCTGGCTACAGTTATGGTTAGAAAATTTCTTCAAAGGGAATGATTAATATGTCGTGTTTTATTGTCAATGGTAAATTGATAAAGGAAAAAACGGTGATATTGTAGTACTGAAAAAAAGTTATGTGACTGTTAGTGTGTTTCGAACAAGATAATTCGATTCAAAGTCGACTTTTTACAAGGTAGAAGATTTGTATACATTTTGGAGATGTAATCTTTTCCGATAGTTTAGTAAGATGAACAGATGAGGTCGACTAAAGTGGTGACAGAATAGTGGCCAAGGCAAGGCAAAAGAAGTGACGGTCTTCCTGGAGCAAGATGGGTCGATGATATAATTAAGGTCTTGCGTCGAGTCTGTACGAGGCTGGCACAAGACTATAGAAATTGGCACGAGAAAGGGGGGCCTTTGCCCAGCAGTGTGAGGACAAATGCTGTGGATAATGATGATGATGATAGATTGGTAGTGCAGCTGACCTTGATCTTGTTGAGCAGATGCGGGTCGTACAGCAGGTCGATCATGTCGGGCAGGTGCGGGCGCATGCAGTCCACGGCGCCGGCCGCCAGCTCGCCGCACAGCGTGGCCGGCAGCACCAGCCGGCAGCCGTGACCTATACCAGGTAAAAGGGGAACGAAACGGACACACTATTGGTGTCAATCCGATTAGAAGGATAAAGAAAATTGGTAATTCATGAAAGTCATGATATTTCCAATTTTCTATGAACAACTTAACGTTAAACTGACTCGTGACTAACTGAGTACCATTGGCTGAAACTCTACTTGAATACATTACAGTACGACACCACAACTAAATGAAATAAATTTTGAACGAATGAAAACTGTGGTCTGTGGAAAATTTCGAAATCCCAGAAAAAAACCCCAAGATAGGCCCAGCGCCTTCGGTTACATTCGCAACTACTCTGACCCTCCCGATAAATACAGTGAATTATCCTTTGTTAAATAAATAATTCAAAATCCGCCTCATAAAAGTAACGATAATTATGTTGGAAAGTACGTTTTCAAATAATCATTTTCCTCAATCTTCAGCTCATGAATTTCAAGAACTGAAACTCCCATACAAAAACAACATCAAATAAAAACACTGACTCACCTCGCAGCACGAACTGTATAAGTATAAACAGGTTATCATCTGGGATGGTGGTCTTGGTCCTCAAAGCCTGCACCAGCTTGTAGACCAGCACCCGGCAGACCATCAACTTGTCCCGGTCCCGGGTGCACACCAGGCTCATCTCGGATATCATGGATAGCTTCAGCATGAAGATCTGAGCTCCGTATTGGATGATCTTGGATATTGGCTTTAGGATGCTCTGGTGAAGAAGGGGAATTGTGATATTTCAACTTAATTTAGTGATGCCTATAAAACGATGACCTGCGCAGTATTAGTGACTAGCAAGCCGTACTGAGCACAAAGACTAAGCAAAAGTTGACCATTGCTATTCATGTTGCCAACACCGTGTCTACCCAAAACTCCTGGCATTGAAATCGCCCAGCAAAAGGATCTGCTCTCTGGCGTTTATGCGGTCAAGGCAAAGGGACACTTCCTCGTAAAATTTGTCCTTGATATCATCAGATTTGTCGAACGTAGGCGCATAGACACTGATGACATTAAGGTAACTCTCTTCTTTCTCTTTAACTCGGTCTTTGAGCTACTAGATGAAGGCGCAGCGTGGTTACGCGGTCGGAAAATTCCCTTTGAAAAAATTTTCTATACGCCCTCCACAGTCGAACTAGGCCATCCACCTTGCCTTGCTGACAAGCCGAGTCCGCCAAATCACATTGCATATCTGCGTTGTGTTGCCTTCCTCACCGAGCCAGACTTTGTGTTGAGTAGGAGGGAACCACATGAAGAAAGGGTTTTGATTCATGAGGAAGGAATTCAGGAATAGGAGAGGTGGGATACCATAGCCACGGATAATCGGAATGTGGACTAAGGTAGCTCAGGGAAGGCGGGATCGCGTGCCCGTAACCCAAGTGCCCCCCTGCAGGTAAATACTTATCTCGTGTCATCTACCGTTCATCTTGAAAGAATTGGCCTATCCTTTATAACGACTAACCTAGGCTAGGGAGCATGATTGCTCCCGGATAAACCACTTCTAGATTATACAACAGACAATAACCTGGTGTCCTCTGTAAGAATATTTTCAGGAAGACATTGTTGGGATGGACTACCCTGTTGAAACCAAACGCTTTTAGTATTTAAAGTAAATACTGTTACGGTATAGTAATTATTGAAAAGTAAGTTAAAAGTTATAAACCGAATTGGAAATTATGATAAGAAACTCAAATCAAAATTGCAAAAAGAATACAGCTTCCGCCATTAAGAATTTTTTAACATGGAGAACAAAGAAATTCCGAAAATTATAAACCAAGTTGAGATGATTATATGAATTTCAACTCTATTGCGTGGTGCGTAAGTTTTATATTACCTGCTGACGTTATGCAGCAAAGCTAGTAGCATGCCGGCAGCAGCAGCTAGTTCGCGATGAACAAATGTGGCTAACACTATGATGCACAGTCTCAACTCCTCGTCACTGTATTGTTCGGCTGCCGTGCCGCATTTTGCACCTGTTAGAAGATACAATCAGATTAGATCCATAAATAGATATCCATATTTACATTATTGTCTTAAAGACAAATGTATTTGTATGCGGTCAATGTATCTTGACACCTCTTGAAAAAGCTACCCAATACATCTATGGTTGTCTCACACACCATTTCAATTATTTTCAACGCGTCAAGATACATTGGTCGTATGAAAAAAAAATCAGTATTTGATCGTTTTTTTTTTTACATAAAGAATTTAATCGTGGTATCGCGGGGGGCGTCACAAACATTCGAGAAAAATTCACACTGACACCCAGAGTCAGAACAAGCATTACTGAATCACAAAAATACTTGTACTATGCGGGGCTCGAACCCACGACACGTCGCGCATTGTGGGTTTGGCTTGGTGACCTCAAGCACTCGTTTATGCGTTCAGTCATGTAGTGAGTACCCACATCGGTAGCACAGTTGTGGGTCAGGCCCGCGCGGGGCGGGCTGGGCGTGAGCCGCTCGTCTGCCTGCGCGGGACTTGCGCTCCCACCACGCAACGCTACAGCCTCTACACTCTACACAAACATACAATATTATAATAATCCTATACAAAACGATGTTAATCATATTATAGCAATAGGATACAAATGTTATAAGATATTAATATCAAACTTAACTTTTTGCTGTTCAAAACACTTGAGATATTATTATAGTATAAGTACATACCGACAGCGTGTGGTGGTGAACCAGCCTGCGCTACTTGCCGACCTAGACGACTGGGTGACCTGTGAAAGCAGTACTGTCACCAAATATTCTAATTTGAACTATACGCAACGCAATAAAGTTGATTTTAGCATTTTTTATAACTTAGATGCATCGTAATTTAGACTGTTTTCGATTGTATAAGTCAAGTTTTTTTTTCACTCATCACTGCAACTCCTGTAAGCCAGGATATACAAAGAAATCAACGAAAACCACCGAAACACTTAAGTTCGCGATCGGTGTGTCCCAGGGGAACAGTAGGTTTAGCTATCAGGCATCACGGATATAAATTACAATTTAATGGGTCCTATAATTTAGGAGCTGTTATTTTGATTCCAATAATAGGTATGGCAAAAACGCCTGAAAGCACGGAAATTTGCTCTAGTTGCAACAAGGTCCTCATAGTAAACAACACCGGATGTCGGCTACAAACTATCTAATAAGATGTCAAGTGCGTCCTGCCATAGACCACACTCCCACAGAATATGGTGTGCAGTTTGCTCATATTCACTGTTTGCTGTTGAACACTGACATAATGGTGAAAGGACAACTTTAAATGAAAATAATTTGCTTTTAAAGTTACCATGACCTCTAAGAAACTGGGCTACACAATGATCAATCTCTATCCAAGTCCTCTCCAGCCGCTCATGAACGGACGGAAAAAACTGGTAGAGGTGACGGCCCTTAATAGACGTTTCCCATCTAAGCTGCCATTTTACCATCAGTTCCTCGGAGACGTCTGTTAGCGGTTTAAATAATCTGTCGATCTTTCTACGGTCACGATAAAAAAAAAAAACTATTTTTTCAAAAATAATAAGTCAAGTATGTAATGACCTGCTCTCAGCGGAACTCTTCTTCTTTAATTCATGGGGTCTACTGGTGGGGATGGGAGTGGGAGTGGCGTCCCCATCCGAGCGAGAGGAGTCCGTCTTGTCCGTTGAATCATCTGTTTACACATTAACCATGAGTAAATTGCACAAAAATATGAAAAAAAAAGTCTATAACTTAGTAGTTTCTAACTTTTAGTAGCGAAGTTTCAATTTTCTTACACACAGTTGCACCTACCGGGTGGTAGACTCAGTGCCTCCCTGACGCGGTTCACAAGAGCGTTGAACACTGGGTACTGTTCCTTGTTGGGCTTCGGACCGATAGGTAACAATCTAGACACAAAGTACAAACATTTAAACGGTGGTGACAAAAAATAAAATTTATTTCAACTAATGATAATGCTGCATTTAAAATATTTTTTGTAGCTGAGTGTTTTTTTTTTTTAATTGGGAATCACTCAATAAGAATTTGTTTATCAAACAAAATTATCATGAGTTTATCAAAATTTGATACAAAAGACCACAAATTCCATTTGATTCTGTGAAGTTCCTTGATCTCAAGATTTTATACAAAAACTTTTTTCCATGTATCTCGTTAACACCTTGCCCAAAAGAGTATATTCCCCCTTCTATCATAAGAACCTCTTACCTCTCTGGCGGCGGGATGTGGAATGGCTGGTGTGAGTGCTGCGCCAGTACGGGTGGCGGTGTGGCCCGCGCCACCTCCATCTTGGACAGCGGGGACTCGGGGGAGGCGTACGCCTAGACCACGTTCTTGGCTATACGGACACGAGTGAGGAAAAACACGGTTTTATTAAGGGTATTTAAGATCAAAAAGTGTTTAAGAGTATTTCCATTTTTCTTCTTCTATATCTTCTTGTTTATGTTCGAAAATGTTGTTTTTAAATAATATACATTACGCATTTGAGGCATAAGAAGTTAGCAAGGTGACCAAAATTAAATCTGTACAATAATCGTACATGCAAAAAAATATCGTGGCAAAAAATTTTGGTTAACAGGCAGATCCTGTTATATACTATGCACGGCATGGTTATAATAAGTCAGAAATTTTTAGCACTAATTCAGTCATTTCTCTGAGCATACACAGTGTACAATACAGACCAAGGTAAAGAAACATAATATGATATAGTGGTAAAACTCACAAGGACTCTTGATATGATGTTGAGGTGGAGATCTCGCGTGCGGCCACTGCCCGAACTGATTGTCTCCGTTCGATGATGGCGCCGTGTTCGGAGATGTACTGCTACCCACTGCCAAAGTTTAAGCATACTTGTAGCATTTAGGCTAAGTATAATAATGAAGTGAAAGTCATAACTAATTTAGCCTCAAACACCCAAGTTAGATCTGTATAGAATGAATAGACCTGTCTGTTAGTCTCAATCTAGGCCTCTCCTGTTCTTTAATTACATGTTTTTCCTATTCTCAGTCTATTCCCCCATTTTAGGCCTCTCCTATTCCCTTGTAACATGCCTCTATTATTCTCCTACTATAGCTATTAGCATCTTCTATCCTCTCATTATATGGCTCTCATATTTCCCGACTACAGGCTTCTCTTTAGTAAAAGATTATTTATTCGTATCGGCACACAATGCAAAACCAAGTTTCAAAACATTTCGAAGTCCAGTTATCCTGCGATTCAAAGTAATAACGGCAGTATGCATGCTCATAGACATCGACAAAATATGGACAAGTTGCAATTAATTACTTATCTCTCATTCCTAACAAAGTTACAAGTCTTCTGTAACTCTGGAACCAGGCTACAGTAAAATAACAAGGTACCATACCGATAATCCGCTCCTGCTTGCCTAGTACCTTCGCACGCGACGATGCCTGCTGAAGTATCTGATCCGGCCAGATCTGCACCGACTGACCGCTCATGGATGTTGATTTCCTAGTGCCACAAACAAACATGTTAGGTTGTAATTTAATTAAAAACACAATAGGACATTGAAATGAAACTACTCTTACGGATTTTATCGCGGTTTAATTTTAGATTTTAGTTCCCGACGTTTCGACACCTTTGCAGGTATCATGGTCACGGGCAGAATGAGATGGTGTTCGTCTTGACAGAAGATGTTGCTCGTTCTACCTTCATATTTTAATAAATTATTTTTGATCCGACCTACGCAATATGAGCTCACATATTTATTATTGGGTCCCAAGTAGGTGATATCTTCCAGCCATCTTCTCTATTGAAATTAGGATGTTTTTTAATCTCAATAGTCAATAGCCTGGCGAAACATCTTAGGTAGGAATTTGGATTCTTTAGCGAGGATCTGTGATTGATCAAATCTAATATAATGGCTGGAACCTTCAGCATGTTCGGCGACTGCAGACTTCGTTGAGCGGCGGTGTTTGACGTCAGCTATGTGTTCTTTAACTCAGGTGCCTATGCTTCGTTTAGTGTAGTTTGACCGATGTAAGAGAGGCCGCAGTCACAATCTAGTTTGTAGACTCCTGCATCTTGTAGAGGTATGTGACACTTGACGGATGGTAAGGACTGGCTGACTGACTCTTCTTGGGCGGCTTGAAGTATGTTTTAATTGAAGCTCGCTTCAGGATGTAACCAATCTTGTCAGTGACTCCTCGGACGTATGGTAGTACAGCAGGCAAACGATCAACTGTGGCTGGCTTCACTCGGTTTCTGTGACAGGGCCGTGGAACTTGGAGCTTGTTGTCTCGCAGTACTTGCTTGACTTGTTGAAGCTCAGCGGCAAGGTGTCTGTCACCACAGAGTCCGTGTGCTCTCTGAAACAAAGATATTTCCACGGTAGCTAACTGTTTAGGGTGGTGGTGAGATTCACCGGTTAAGCACCAGGGTCTTTTTGCGATACACGGTGTGACTTATGATCTGATCAGGATTTCGTTTAACTAATATGTCTAAGAAGGCAAGAGATTTATTATCCTCCAACTCCATAGTGAATTGAATTTTGTTATTGATGGAGTTGAGATGTTACAAAAATGCATTTACTTGACTAGATGGTAAAATTGTGAAAGTATCATTTACGTACCGTTTATAAAACCTGGCAGTGAAAGGAGCTGTTTTTAAGGCTGTCTCCTCGAAGTCTTCCATAAATATATCGGCGACTACAGGGGATACAGGCGAGCCCATCGTTACACCATCTACTTGTACATAGTAGGTAGCCAGTTGGAGGCAGTTTTCGAGAAGTTCTGCATATTCTAGAGGTAAGTTATTCTCTGCTAGCTTCTTGGAAACAATTTCAATACGATCCTTAACTGGTAGGCATGTAAACAAGGACTGTACATCGAAACTAACTATTACTTCATTGTCATGAAGATGTAGATATTTAATCTCATTGACAAAATGGTATGAATCCTTCGCAAATGCTGTCGTGTTGCCTCTGAGGGGTGAGAGTGTTTTTGCAACGTGTTGAGCCAATCTGTAGGTTGGTGTGTCGATTTGGCTTACAATAGGACGTAGCGGGGCGTTTGGTTTGTGTATCTTAGGCAACCCATACACTTTAGGTGGTTTTGCGCATGTAGGTATTAAGTAGGTAACATCTAGACTTAATGATTCGGAGTGTTTCTTAACCAAGGCGGTGGTAGTTGTTAAAACCTTTTTGGTAGGATCAGTTTTCACTGGTTTATATGTACTTGCGTCCGACAATAAATCTTCTATTTTAGCATTGTAGTCCGATGTATCCATGATAACCGTAGCGTTTCCCTTATCTGCACGGAGTATAGTTACATCTTGTCTCTTCTTGAGGTTCTTTAAAGCAAGATGTTGGGCTTTAGCGAGGTTTGGTTTGAGAACTACCCTGTGACGTAAAACAGATGATATATCTTGGCGTATCGCCTCCAAATCTTCCCTCCTCACGTTATTGTTGAACAGGCAAGTCTCAACATTGCAAATAATGTCCTCGTACGGTATTCTACGCCGTGTTATAGCAAAATTTAAACTTTTTTGTAGTACTTGCACGGTCGGTGGATCTAATGTTTGTTTTGACAGATTTATAATTGCGCGTGATTGGTTGAGGTTTGACGGGCGCGTTCCGTTTTTGTTTGTTGTTTTGTTTGACGCGTTCGATTTTGATTGTAATTTTTCATATTTATTTATTAACCTTTGTTTGCTTTCGAGGTATTTGGTGTTTTCGCGCTTATCTATTTTTTTAGAAGCATGTATTAAAATCTGTTATGTAGTAAAAAGTTGATAAAACTGTTTTCAAATCATTAGTCACGATGTCAACGGTTTTGTTTAAATTTTGTAGGTCGGACCGAGTTCCGTGAATTTTTAGGACGAGTAACTTTTTGCTCAAGGCCAAACCCAAGCGCAACGCTGCAAGACATCAAGACACAGTGAGCCATACTGCGTAGGTCGGACCACAAATTATTAATTAAAATATGAAGGTAGAACGACCAACGTCTTTTGTTAAGACGAACACCATCTCAGTCTGGCCTTGACCATGATACCTGCAAAGGTGTCGAAACGTCGAGAGCTAAAATCTTAAATTAAACCGCGATAAAATCCGTAAAAGTAGTTTCATTCCAAAGTCTAACATTCGCGTGGACCTAAGAAACCACAACATAATAGAAACTTGTTGTCGATTCATTAATCAGCAAATTTCGGAGTTAATACAAGCCTTTCAAGTTCACTTTTTGACATAAAAATCCAGATTGTGTCATAATCCAAAACTAGAGTTCATAAATCTTCACCAGAAGTACGCATGAAAATTTCAGCTATCCTCTGATTTTGGGTTGTGTACAAAGTAACTGATCTGATGTTGTATACTTACAAGTTGGAAGAATCGCTGCCAATAGACACGGATGAGCTGGGGCGCTGACCGGGACCTTATAGCTGTCTGAAAACACATCAAAGATGTTTCTATTCATACATTTTTCCCACTTAAAATCAAAGGATTACCGGTTCAGAAAATTCATAGTAGTATAACCCTCACTCACCGGCGCGCCGTACTGCCGTGGACGGTTGTGTCAGACTTGTCACTTGTCTCTGGGATCGCGATCAGCTCGCTCTTCGATGACTCCTGCTCCAGGCTCCACTGCTGGTACCTGTGGAAATACCTATTACCAAGTTACCTATCTTCTTTACACCTAATACCAAGACCAAATCCAAAAATTTTAGTTGATCTTTTAATTTTTCAGGATCTCAAGAGCTGGCTTGTTTGTTTTGATTTTTTTTCTTTTTTTTAAGGACAGCTTGGTTTACTGATTGTGTACTAATAAGAAAAAAAAATATAACAATGTCTGTCTTTCTTCTTATCGAATTATTGATGCTGGTGCTAAAGAGACGGAAGATTAGATAATATGTGTATATAGTATACCTCGTGTCTGCTTTCTCCAGACTGTGTATTTAATTACGCCCAATTTACTATACGTTATCACAACGTAATAGAGATCACAAAAGCCTATTTCGTAGTGCACACTACAGTTTAAAAGTGGATTGGACATAATTACAATGTGAAACTATGTGGTGTGAAACTTTGGGTCTATAAAAGGATGTGCTTCAAAAAGTCCCGCACTAATTTTGACAAAATTTTACAGCACTCGTAGTCAATCCCCTGCGTTCTGGATGAAGGGGACTCACGGGACGGGGCTGCATAAGTAGTAATGCATATAATATACAAATAAATATTTATGATATGCAGTAAGAACTTACGATCCGGATTACCATTGTTTCGTACATTTTATGTAGATAGCAACACTTGATAGGCACGAACAAAGTTGTCATTTTGTGACGCCAAAACAAGGTTTTCTCACACATGGCACTTATATGAAGTACTCGTTAACACTCTTACCACATTAATTTAATCTTCGTATTCAGATGAACATCACTTCCCAAGTTCTGTAACTAGTCGGGCTACCCCGATAAATACGCGTGAGTAAACCGTTACATCATTTAATAATGAATCAGTCTCACGATAGTTATTATAAAAATATCCATTAGTTATTGAAAGGGCAATAACTGGAATTCAACTTTATCTTACAAACATAATCTCCATTTGGTATTTGGAATCTGCTGCACCAAAATGAATGTTTCTGCAACTCATATTTTCCAATCAGTATCGGTTTGTTAGTCAAGAACACATAAAAAAACGAACACATTGCATTCACAATTTTACATATGAAGTAAAACCATGATAAAATTATGAACACGGGAATAAAACACTAGCAGTAGCAATAGTCTGTCCGAGAAAGGACTTTGTTCTAGTAACGATCTCCTTGGGATGGCCTTAGTGATGTTGATAGACCTACATGGTTGATGGTTGATGAGCGAAATGTATGTTTTTGTTATTCCTATTTTGAGGTTAGTTCACTTTTGACTTTTGAGAAGACATTAAAAAACGAACACATTGCATTCACAATTTTACATGTGAAGTAAAACCATGATAAAATTATGAACACGGGAATAAAACACTAGCAGTAGCAATAGTCTGTCCGAGAAAGGACTTTGTTCTAGTAACGATCTCCTTGGGATGGCCTTAGTGATGTTGATAGACCTACATGGTTGATGGTTGATGAGCGAAATGTATGTTTTTGTTATTCCTATTTTGAGGTTAGTTCACTTTTGACTTTTGAGAACACAATAAAAGACAAAGACTTGCAAAGACTTACAAGACTTGTAAAAGGTTGCATTCACAATTTTACATGTAAAGTAAAAACATTGTAAAATTATGAATACAGGAATAAAACACGGTATCTATAGGCTATACATCCAGGATGGAATCACATTTAGAGGAATATAATGTATTGGCTTATATTGCTTCAAGGCCAAACCAAGCTAAGGTCACGGTCGGTCACCCGTGGGTTACCCTCAAAACCTTTAACTTTGCATTCGTTACATTAGAGTTATCTTGAAACGGTAACTCTTAATAATTAAATAAAACACGCAACTCATACGCTGATTAACCTTAAATGTTTTTCAGTCACTTTTCCGCCGCCGATTTGAAATCGAAGCGCATCGTTTATCTCAAGATTGGCTGAGGGTTTCGGATATGATACAGAAAAACAATTTCGCAACCCCAACAGGACTTCTATCTATGACCGTGCCAACTGTCACACCTAGATGATTACGTGAAAGTAATCATCTTCAAAATCATTTGAAGATGATTATTTCAATCTTAAAAATATCCTTAACTAATTAGCAGTCAAATTTCCATTAACATAACAAAATTTCAATCTTTAAGGCTGAATTATTTTAACCTAACTTTTCGATGTCCCTAACTGCATAAATAAACCCCCTTCATATTAAAACTCGTGGATAAACAGCATGAGACTTGGCGACGATTAAAAATTGACCCGCGTATGAGTAGATAATCCCTGTTGGTACTTACAAACTAGACTACTACTACGAAATAGCCAAACTACATCTTAAAAGTATGAACGCGCTCCAACATGATGCGTAAAACTATGGAAAAGTGCCATGAGTACAGTTCTGGTATCAAGCAATGGTGGAGATACCTATCTTCAGCAGTGGACGGGCTGATGATGATGATGTTTCCATACTGCACACGTACCCCTCAGCCATAATTGAATACCTCCAGACGATTTGTAGAGTGATTTTAGTCTGCTTCTTAGAACCGTTGCATCTGTAAATAAAAGCTAATTAAAAGCGTGAATTTTGAAAGACCTGGCATTAAAAAAAGTAACAGGCTGGTATCATTAAAAAATTTAAGTGATGTCTTTTGTTTATTTTTTCAATATGAAGGATACGACTTTATAGTTGCAGTTATTTGTAGTAAGAGATCAGCTTGTATGAATGTGACTTACCTATTACTGATGTTTCATGTATATATAGGACTAGCTGTTGCCCGCGACTTCGTCCCCGTGGGTAGAAGATATAAGTTATAATTTAGGTATACCTGCCCGGTTTTTTTCACGTTTTCCATTGTATCTTAGCTCCTATTAGTCGCAGCGTTATGGTTTATAGCCTAAAGCTTGCCTCGATGAATGGTCTATTCAACACAAAAGAATTATTTAATTTGGACCAGTAGTTCCTGAGATTAGCGCGTTCAAACAAACAAACAAACAAACTCTTCAGATTTATATATTAGTACTAGCTGTTGCCCGCGACTTCGTCCCCGTGGGTAGAAGATATAAGTTATGATTTAGGTGTACCTGCCCAGTTTTTTTCACATTTTCCATTGTATCTTAGGTCCTATTAGTCGCAGCGTGATGGTTTATACCCTAAAGCCTTCCTCGATGAATGGTCTATTCAACACAAAAAGAATTTTTCAATTTGGACCAGTAGTTCCTGAGATTAGCGCGTTCAAACAAACAAACAAACAAACAAACAAACAAACTCTTCAGCTTTATATATATAATAATAATATAATAATAAATAATAATAATAATATAAAATATAAAATATAAATATAAATATAAATATAAATATATAAATATAAATATAATATATAATAATAATAATAATATAATAATAATATATAATATATAATATAATATAATATATAATATATAAATATATAAATATAAATATATAAATATAATAATATAATATATATATATATATATAATATATATATTATAAGTAATAAGTAATAAGTATAAGTATAGAAGTATAGATATATAGATATAGATAAGATAGTATATTAAATTATATTATTCCAATCACTTTTCTTGCATCGATATGTTCGTTTCATCCCTCTCCTGCTATGATTTCAAGCTTGCCCCATGCTCGGGGTCCAATGTCATCTAAAAAAAATTAAAGTTACGTAGTTTTCCAAAACTTTTAGCAACAAATATTTCATTTATTAGATATTATTTAAATATTTCATGTTAATAGTTGATAGAGGTCTTTGCCATTTTCGCGGAAGTCTGTAAAAGCGTTCCTATGTACATAGGTCTCCCGACAATTGGTAGGGTACGGAGAAACAATCCGGTGGTTTAAGCCGGTAAGAGTCGCCTTCAAAGATCTCTTTGCGTTCCTCAGGCTGAAGGAAATCCATGAGGATTTCCACCGGATAACAAAATAGGTGTATTTCAATCAGGAAAAATAATTGTAGCTTACCCGACACTAATATTTCAAACGTTTCTAGTTATTAATTCGCTTTATTTTGTTTTCTTATTATTGGTATCGAATCACGAACCACTCGTTTTTTTTAAAAAAAACCTTTGATTTAAAGTTTGAGCGATAAAAATAAAATATGTGTTTTTATTTGTTTGTATTACTCTAACCAATTTCTATTATCCCTTTCTTTGAATTTTACTTCGGTTAGTGAAAAAATAATCAATTAAATCTGTTTATAAATTAGATATTAAGTTAACGAATCTAGAAATCCCACAAACCTTGACCTTAGATTTGACAGATAAATTATCACAGTCCGCAAAAATCCGGATTAGCTGTTGATGAACAGCAAAAGTAAAACAAAACAAGCACAAAAAGCGAAGTGTTTACCGGTAACCGTTCTTAAAATTAAAAACAACTTGAAATTAGAAATGCGTAATTTTATATAGTAAGATATACTAACTCTCCAAATTTTGGATCCTTTAGTTTTCTTTTTCCAATCTCAATCTCAAGGCAATCTCCTGACAGTTTCAGCAATTTTTTCCAGTTTCGTGTTATGACCGTACACGCGCACATCTTTTAGTTTTTGTTATCTTGACACAGCTTGTGACGTATTTTTTTTTTACTTAAGTTTAAATTCGTAGTACTTTTGGTAAAACTTCATTTGTTTGTTGATATATTTATATCAAAAGTTTATCTAACACCCGATATTATAATCGTTCGCGGAATTTCCAGTTCATCCTGGATGTCTTTGTTTAAAAATCCATCATCCATTGGTATGTTTTTGATTGTGTTTTCTCTTTTTTATACATACCCATGTTTAAAAAAAAGGAAAACATTCATTCAACATATTCATTTATTATTGGTGAATTATTTAACATCACACGTGAAAAACCTGCGTCAAGAACTGATGGCAGAATGAACACCTCAAGGCAAAATAGCCTCAACTTAGTGACTGAAGATTGTAGGGAAAATTTTGTTTCTGCTACTCATTCCTCCAAAAGTATTGGTTTGTCAGTCAAGAACATAGTAAAACACGAACGCATTTCATCCAAAATTTTACATGTGAAGTTAAAACATAGCAAAATTATGAACACAGGAATAAAACACGGTAGCCAGGTCGAGCGGAAAGGGACATCCGTCTTGTTCAAGTTAGTTTTATAACACACTTGAAGCGAACAACTCCGAATAATATCTTGATTTGATATGTATTTTAAAGTTTGACACCATAGTTAGGTGTTCGATTCAATAGGGGCTAAGTAATCGTGGTTACTGAATAACCGTTACCCACAAAACCTTAACCGTTACAAGTTTCATAAGATTTATGTTGGAAATGATAAATCTTTATAATTAAGTAAAACACGCTGCTTAATCTTAAAACGTTTATAAGTCTGTCTGTTGCTCGCTACTGTAGCTTTTAATCGTTTGCAGCGTAGAGCCGAAATTAAGAGCATCGGAGCATATATTTCAACGTCAATATAGCAAATGCATCCTTAAATCAACTACGTTAGAGTATCATTTCCTTTAAATACAAAAGACACGCGAGTATTAAGGTTGAATCCGCTACATTAAAATTGAATTGAATGTTTCAATACGTTTCGATTTTACGCAGATATATAGTCATTCCAGTAGACGGAATTGGACTTGGCAGCGATTTAAAATTGACTCGCGTTTGAGTAGAAGGGCAACAGCAACTCTCAAATAAGTTCAATTACCACATGAAAGGGTAATGAAATACCAAACTCAGTGCATAAAATTTGTTCATTATAAATGTTTTGGAGTTTTTATAATATAATTTATATAATGCCTTAAACTGAAGAATAGGAAAATCAATGTTACAAACAAAATGTATTAAAGTACCAAAATACTCTAGTTCTATGACCATATACCACCTACTTCTAAGTTTTTTAAAACAAAGGACAAGAGAAGGCGTCTTGTGTTTTTTTTTCCTACACAGGGTTAAGGCTTCCCTTCTCCGTTTCCATACGTGCCTGTCTTTGGCCAGCAGAAATTAGTTCCATTTGTAATCGTTCCACCTATAACCCTATTACTGAGGCTCCGCTGTCCTTCAATCTGTCTATCATACACCAACAACAGATGCTACGAATAAAGATCG
The DNA here is from genome assembly GCF_003590095.1 of Trichoplusia ni. NCBI lineage: Eukaryota > Metazoa > Arthropoda > Insecta > Lepidoptera > Noctuidae > Trichoplusia > Trichoplusia ni. The sequence goes on from NW_020800211.1 coordinate 37,696, forward strand.
GGGTTCAGCAACGCTTGTTGTAGCGATCTTTAATTTTTTGGTGGGTGGCAAATAGATTTCTTTGTTTGCCACCTGATTTGTTCATCTTTAGCTTATTTGTACAAAACCCTCTGTTTTTTTTAATAAATATCGTGAGACTGATTCATTATTACATGATGTAACGGTTTACTCACGCGTATTTATCGCGTATATAACCGCATAAGTGATTCGATCACAGGTTAAGCTATGAAAAGTCTGACAGCCAGTCTAACCAAGGGGTGTCGTGTTGCCCAGGTAACTGGATTAAGGAGGTCAGATAGGCAGTCGCTCCTTATAAAACACTGGTACTTAGCTGAAACCGGTTGGACTGGTAGCCGACCCCAACATAGTCGGGAAAAGGCTAGGCCGATGATTTATCGGGGGTGCCCGACTAGATTCGGACTCAACCGGAGTCCTTAATTATGAGCTGTCGCGGCGGGATCACGAGTCGAACTGACGTCAACGACCGCGCATCTCGTTACGTAGCGCCGCGCTCGCGCCATGAGTGGCGGTGGAACGGCTGTTTACCAACGTACCAGTAGATGAGGCTATACAAATAATTACAACTCTTTTAGACGGAACTACACTACCTACTGGCTATGTTGAGAATATCACGTATTGTCTAAAAAGTGGATGTTTCCTGTGGCGAGGGCACTTTAACCTCCAAATTGACGGAGGACGGTGGCTCACTACTGGCGCTCGTTGTGGCAAGCATAGAGTGGTTCGAGGAAAAAGTAGTAGAGTCTGCCAACGTGAAAGCGCGAGACTGGTAGGATATGTAGACGATATTTTTACTATCGTCGCCCGGGACGCATTGAAGGACCTGACAGACACCATAGAGGAGGAAAACGAAGGACAGGTACCGTTCCCTGACGTACTGGTCATCCGAGAGCCGAACGGACGGGTGACTCATACCGTATACCGGAAGCCGACGCACACAGACCGGTATCTACGAATCGACTCCTATCACCACCACTCACACCTATCTTCGGTGCCTCGTACGCTGCTGAACCGAGCACTCGCCTATATACGACCATGAATACGTCAATGCGGAACTGGCATGTACGTGACGTATTAGAGCGCAACGGATATCAGTGGCGCAAGTGCAGACGTCTTCTGGGATCTGCGGGCGAAGCTCGCAAGCGTCCGGCGGAGGCTGAGCGGACTCCTGCGTATTTACCGTACGTACAGGGTGTCACAGACAGGATAGGTCGCTTGTTACGCCGGAGATATAGCAGCATCAAGATGATCTATCGGCCGCCCGGACAACTGCGAAGGATGATCCGCTCTCCCAATGACAAGGATCCTTAGGCTTCCCGGGAGTATATAAAATACCGTGTGACTGCGGCCTGAGCTACGTTGGGGACACCCGGCGTAATGTAACAACCAGACTTGGCGAATACATACGCAGCATGAAGAACATGGACACCGACAAGTCTAGTCAGCAGTGGCAGAACATGTCTGTAATGCGGGGACGGCTGACAACATACTAACGATTCGACAAAGCCTCCGTACTAGCGAAGGAGATTCAGAGATCATTTAAAAACCCTCTGTGTCGCAAGATTGACGCAAGATCGCCGGTTAAGTGCATTGATTGCACTTAACCGGCCTCTATATAACATTGCTTTTTGCCTTATTTCTTGACTTTGATACCTTTTGGGAATATACGAGAAATCATTGTTTTACTGTATTGTAACACCTCTATTTTTTTGTATGTCTATTCCTGGCTTGCGAGACTCAGGATTTAGGTCTGCGCTAGAGTTGAGTTAGTGTAGCCTCTTTTGCAGGTTATAAAACTAACTATTTTCGTCCTGTCTTCAAAGACGCGTTAAGAGCAAGAGCTGTTGACCTATAATTCGATTAAATGTAGATATAAATGCAAAAGTAACAAGACAACATTTAAACATTTAAAAAACCCCCGACAAAAATCCACTTAGCAACCATCTGAATTGCAACCACCGAAATGTTGTAATTGATACTCTCACTTCACAAATTGATTTCCATATCCCACTATTTTTTCTCCACCGCTTTTCTTTCACTCTCGATTAAGTCATCAACATTCTATATGAGTGCACTTTCCTTCAAGTTACCACTCAAGTGTTTTTGTAGACACTCCGTTATTGTGCAGAGCTTCAAAACTTATATTAAGACAATACACTGTTACCACAATTTATGCAATAAAGATTTATTATTAGATATTATTTTATTCAAACTTTTAACACCTCAACTTCTATAAAGATTTATATAAATCACCCACTCAATTGTATCTTTAGACACTGGGTTATTATTTCAAAGTTTCAGCAACAGTGTTTCCACAATGTTCGGGAGCTATGATGCCACAGACATCCAGACAGACACGTCAGCACTTAGATTACTGTATATAAAAACCCACTTTTTGTGTAAGGTTTTAAAAATGAACACCAGCCTTTTCTCTCTCCATTTATTTCTTACTATGGCTAATAGGAGTTCAGCTCAAAAACTTTGAGCAGGTTCCTTTATAAATATGAAACAACCACGATCATCATCATCCACAGCCTTCGTCCTCCTACTGCTGGACATACGTCTCTCTGTTCTTGAACCGATTTCGGTGCCGTGCTAGCCTCAGATCAGACCCGAGACCTTAACTATATCATCAACATCCACAGCCATTTGTCCTCTTTCTTCAATAACTAGACAGCCTATAAATATCATTCTGTTTATACTACTGCAGTGATAGCTTAATGGTAAGTCGAATTTGATGCCAAGACACGTTCTCAATATTCTTAAATTGTGTGCGTTTTCGAATTAATATCGCATCTTCGATGTTACGGAAGCTTCGTAAAATTTTCGTCCTGGGCTTTATCTCTCTCCGGTTCAAATTGTATTCCCATTCATCAATAGAGTAGGAGAACAGAGCGTGCATCTATGTTTGCGAGCTAGCGCTTGGAATCGGCCAGGATAGTCTTATTATTACTTCTAGTCAGGAGGTCTCGAAAATATCGTATGTAGTTTAAGATTTACAATAAATAAGTTTGACTTGGATATTGTGTGAATACCAATAAGAATTAAAAAACTGGTCAAGTGCGAATTAGATTTGCGACACTGAAGATTACATACAAACTGGTTAGAAATATATAATCGTAACAATCGATGATTAACCTCGATCCTCAGTTTTAGTGTTTGTTGTTATAGCAGTAAGATATACTCGTACATCATTTGCGAAAATTTTAACTGTCTTTCTAGCACGGTTAGTGACATAAGGCCTAGTAACGGACAGACAACGGTGCCTCAGTATAGGGATCAATTTTGAGCCTTTGAGTACGAAACCCTAAGTACATCAATAAACTTGTTTAATTTAAAAAAAATAGCTTTTCAAGTACAATGCCAAGTATTCTTGGTTGCAACGCGTAGTACAAAAACATATAACTTAAATAACACTTATAATTTATTAATATTATGCTCTAGTCTAAAACATGAAAATATTAATTCGGGGAAAAAGTTTTGTCATATTTCACGTTAATCTTCAAGACAATTTTAAAATTCAAGGATATGCAATAATACCAATTACTTGGATGTTTGTTTGTCGTTCCGGTTGGACTTTTGTAACCCAATTTTGAGGCATTTCCCGATAAGGTAGCAGGCTGAAATTTTTAGGGCAGTTCCGAACTAGATGACAATGCAATTTGTATACTATAATAACGGCTGGACCGATTTTGATGAAATTTGAATTGAGTGACATTTAAAAACGTTTTTTTTTTTCAATCTCTTTGTATCCTGAAATCCCGATTTTTAAAGTGAAACTTGTTTAGGCGTATGAGGGTAAAATTTTATATTTGTAACGTCACGTCGGTATGCAACGGACGTGTCGAAAAAGAGAGAGAGAGCGATCGAGACCGATTGAGAGAGAGTAAGACAGGGCGAACAAGCAAGTGAGAAAGATTGAGAGAAAAAGTGAGACAGAACGAATGTCGTATCACGCAGTGCTATGGAGAGGTGGGAGAGAGATTTAGTGAGAAAGATTCAACGAGAGAGAGAATATGGGATACCGAGAAATAATACACTTCATTATTCGTTTACTAGTTATTTATTAGAACTTTAGATGGCATTTCTGTCGCATAGCGTGATTTGCAGTAAACGCAGATTTTTCACCTATTTACAATATCATTAGCCCTTATACAGTGTATAAACAGTGAGTGAATTTTATAAATAAACTTTGTGAATAAACTTTTGTGATAAATTTGTAAGTTGTCCTTTACCAAGCAATTATTCGAAGAAAGTTATATATCTGTTATCTTTTTGTTTAGTATTTTTTTTTTATGCTAAATGGTTTGAAGGTTAGGTAGTTTTAATATTTACAAAAAAGAAACAAATTAATAAATATAAATTCCTCACCTATCTTCCTTTTTTCATTCCTCTTAGTCTCGGAAATTAAAAGTTTTAGATTTGTATAAATATAAACAAGATTTATAAATTAGTTCGCCAAAGAAGTTTCACTTCTGACAAGTGTATTTTGTACGCACGCATTTTTTTTATAAATTTGCGACAATTTTCAAATTCAAACTAACTGCGCAACTAACTCCATAAAGCGAAAATAATATTACAGGAATTTAAAATCGGGATATAAACTGTCATCTTATATGTTAATCTAGGTTATAAACTATCTGTGTACCAAACTTTAACCAAACCCGTGAAGTGGTATACTTGCATGAAAGAGTAATAGACATCCATCCATCCAAACAAACTTTCACGTTCATATTATTTATAGGAAGTAGAAAAGATATTTATAGAAGAAATGACGCTGCAAGACCAGAACTATAGGGTGGATACATTAACACTTTGTTTTCAAACTTTATCAAAAAGATAAAATACCGCTGGTCCTCTTTCGATCACTCTGGTCATTCATACTTAACCTCTTCCTTAATCATCCTAATTATTTGCAGTAACATCGCATTATCAATAATCTTCTGTAAATTCCGACAGACATAGCAACACTTTCTTGCATCTTGATCAGGCACTTCTCGCTACTTTTCAGTGCCGCTAGCGTAGTCTAGACTTTGATGACTTTGACTATCATTTTTGCAAGAAAGACTTGATCCTTACCTTTCACAACCAACGATGAAATACATGTTTTTTTATCTTTTCTATTGAGAAACAAATAACAATACGCATTAAGTTTATTGAAGCGATGTTTTGTGTGGTATCCACATGTGTGTGTGTATTTCGAAAAGTCAATTATTTAATATGGAAACAATTCCGTGAACTTTAGTTTCGTATCTACGCCGTCACTACTGTTATGTTCGATCTTAGTCTTCTTTTAAAACTTGGAAACGTTTCTATCCGTATGAGAAAAAACAGCGAGCCTTGTCTTTCACAACGAATTCTCGTACTGAAAATGTTTTAGTCCTCTGGAGCAACAGGGTTGAACAGAATTTCGTCTTAGTGCAAAAAAATCCTATATTTTAAAAGAAAACTTCGGAACATTTAGACTTTCTTCATGCGCTCTTTTCTTCTGTCCCAGCCGCTGCCTACTAGCTGTTGCCCGCGACTTCGTCCCCGTGGGTAGAAGATATAAGTTATGATTTATACCTGCCCTATTTTTTTCACATTTTCCTTTGTATCTTCGCTCCTATGAGTCGCAGCGTAATGGTTTATAGCCTAAAGCCTTCCTCGATGAATGGTCTATTCAACACAAAAAGAATTTTTCAATTTGGACCAGTAGTTCTTGAGATTAGCGCGTTCAAAAAAACAAACAAACAAACAAACTCTTCAGCTTGTTACGCGCTGCCACATAAGGAGAATCGCCGACACAGCACCCAATAGTTATCGACGACATTATAGATTGCAAGATCAAAACATCACGCGACGCGGAAAACCGCCATGCTTACTATGCAGTTCATGACACGATCTTTGTTTTCTTAATTAATTAAAATTATTAAACTACCAATCCATATTCATACTTCGAATAGGCATTTAGGCTAATTAGAATATAGTTAATTGTAAAAGTATTTTTTTATATTTAATTAAATTAAATTTAAGGATCATTTTTTTTCGCTCCTCCGATCGCAGCTAACGTAATTGGCGCAGTCCTAGTCGGTAGGATATTCGCGGGCCAGTTCGCGAGCTTAGGGATCTCTAATATCGATATCCTACGTACGCAAGTCACACAGGCGGCTATCAAGCCCCGTCACCGAATATCCGAATCTACGGTCCAGCTGAAGTTCCGGAGGAAGGATCCAGACATCGATTCACCAGAGAACCAGATGATGTATATTTAAGTACGCTTGGAATTACTCTAGTGTTGCTTCCTTTTGTTCCTAAGTTTTCCTTAATTTTCTTTGAAGATTTTTCATCCGAAAAACCCAAAGTCTAGGGAGCCTACATCGCGTACGGCTCGCTAGAATATTATAGATATTAATAGAGATTTAGATAGCTGTAGTTCAGATAATAGTGCTAGAAAGGCGCAAGACGCAGATACAATTTATAAGATCCTTCTTATGGTCCCAGAATTTGACGGGAACCTTAATATATAAACAAGATTTATCTCAATTTGTGACCAGATTGTTGCTAAGTATATTACTACCATCCCCAGCAATGAATTAAATAACTCATGTTTATTAAACGGTATCCTGAATAAAATAAAACGATCCGCCGCTTGTACTATAAACTCGAACGGTATACCTTATAACTGGCAGGGCATAAGAACAGCACTGACTAATAATTTTTCTGATCAACGCTACGAAACAGCGCTGTACAAAGACCTCTCACTATCTACGCAGGGTAATAGAACTCCTCAGGAATTTTACGAACATTGCCAAACTTTATTTAGTACGATAGTCACATATGTAACATTACATGAACCGATTCAGACTACAATTGAAGCGAAACGCGCTTTGCATAAAAAAAGTTACTATGCAGGCTTTCGTTAAGGGCTTAAAGGAGCCATTAAGGTCCCGTATCCGCTCCATGCGACCGGACAGTATAGAGAAGGCTCTTGAATATGTTCAAGAGAAATTAAATGTGATTTATCTGCAGGAACGGAGTGATATTCAGAAACCATCTAGTAGCAACATGGTAGCCTGTATGCCTTCACGGCCCCAACACTTTTCAGGTCCTATTTCAAATTGGCCTTCTCCTGTAGGAATCAAACCCACTCAGCCACCACCTCAACCATTTAGAATTGGACCTAATATGAATCACCAATCGCAATATCGTATGCCTGACATACCGACGCGTACACAGCAAATATTCCGCGCTTTACCACAGTCTTATAACCCACGTAGTAACGTACATAAATTGCCACCTAGACATAATGCACCACAAAATCATGAACCTAAACCCATGAGTGGTGTGCAACATTTCACACCTAAGCCTATGTTACTTGATTGGCGTAAATCAGGCAATCCACCGCCAAATAATTATTTTAAAACTCGAGAAATTAACATGAATGAATGCACATTGTCTGACGAATCATATTAACCGACGGAGTATTATTACGAGCCCGAGTATTACAATGCTGACTTTAATTATTACGACTATGATTCATACACTCCATTAGAGTGCAACTATGAACCAATGCATAGTACAAATATCAATTTAGAGAGCGAGTTTCAATCACAACCTGTTCCTAGCCACTCTGACCAGGATTTTAAAATGGGACGCAATTTAAAAAAGCCAAAATAGAATTAAATCTTCAAATGCAGCGACAGTTGCCATACATATTAAAAGCAAATCCACAATTGAAACTATTAATTGATACTGGCGGCAAACCAGTCCTTTATTAGGCAGTGGAAAAATATTATCCACTTAATTATGACCCCTTCGAGGTTACCGAGGTTCGAGGCGACCAGTAGGAATGATTACTCCATAACTATACCGTGCTTCGAAGAATTCAATGATCCAGATAATATTAAGTTATTCGGATATCGTTTCCACGACTATTTCGACGATTTAATAGGTTTAGATTTGCTAAAAAGATTCGAGTCAAAAATAGATTTAAAGGATAAAAGGTTAATAATGCGATCGTCATCTAATCCAATTCGTATGTATAATTCTTATAACGTAAATCTTTACGAAGACAATATGATACCCGCGCAATCCTCAAATTAGTTAAAATTCCTATAGACGCCCCAGACGGTGCAGCCTTTGTTAGCGAACAGACTATATGCAATTGTGTTATTCGCGAATGCATTACTAAAATAAAGAATAATCGAGGATATTTAGAAATAGAGAATCCGACTTGTAATGACACTATAATATCGCTAGACCGACGCGCGAGCGCAAGTTTGTTTAATATTGAATCTGCGTATAACTTTGAACATTATAGTAATAGCCGAATTAAAGACGTTGTATCACGATTACGTACGGATCACTTAAACGAAGAGGAGAAAGCTAACCTTATAGCCCTCTGTTCTAAATATAGTGACGTATTTTACCTGGAAGGCGAAGCGTTAACATTTACCAACCAAATTAAACACCGAATAAAAACTACAGATGAAGTGCCTGTCTATACTAAGAGCTATCGTTACCCTTTCATTCATCACCAAGAAGTTCGTGACCAAGTATCGAAAATGTTAGACCAGGGTATAATAAGACCATCAGATTCTGCGTGGAGCTCACCTATTTGGGTAGTCCCTAAGAAGATAGACGCTTCGGGTAAACAAAAGTGGTGCTTAGTAGTCGATTTTAGGAAGCTTAACGAGAAAACAGTTAACGACAAGTACCCTATCCCCAATATTAACTAACGATGTTTTAGATAAGTTAGGTCGTTGCTAGTACCTTACCACATTGGATCTGGGTAGCGGCTTCTATCAGGTAGAAATGGACCCTCTAGATATTCAAAAAACAGCATTTAATGTGAGCACGGCCATTTTGAGTTCCTTGGAATGCCCATGGAACTTAAGAATTCCCCTTCTACGTTTCAAAGAGTGATGGACAATGTCCTAAAAGGCCTCCAGAACGAGATCTGCCTCGTTTATTCTTAAATGAAACAACCGAGTGCGTTGGAAAAGACAGACTGACATGTATTTGTTTCATAGACAATTGCATAGATACAGTTAACATAAACTACACTAGATGTCGCTACGGTACACATTTTGATATACGATCAATACCCCCACTATATCAAAATGAAATAACAATTTTTACTTTTGTCGAACTCCCAACAATTCTAGAAATTTATAATGTTTTACAGAATTTAAAGACTTTGTGAGTATGTCAGCTGGCATTAGATCTGTCTGAAGATACTCAATTTTAATTATATTATTTTTAATACATTCTCTACCAAAGTGGAATCTTATGTCTATGTGCTTTGTTCTATTGTGAAATACAGGATTATATAACAACTTGTGTGCACTCTGGTTATCATTAAAAATTACAATAGGTTGCATTAGACCTATGAATTCATTTTGCAATTCCTAAGGTAAATTGCCTCCTTACACATTCAGATATGCCAACATACTCTGCTTCGGTACTAGATAAAGTTACATTCTTTTGCTTTTTACTTCCCCAAGATATCAAACCACTAGATAGAGTAAAACAATAGCCTGTATAGGATCTCCTATCTGTGATATCACTACCCCAATCTGCATCCACATAGCCCAATATCTTGTTGTCATCTGTGCCATTATACTTAATACAATAATCTTTAGTTCCCTTTAGGTATCTCAGTATACGTTTAGCATGAGCCCAGTGCTCTTTATTGTAACAATTGTTGAACTGACTTTAGTACACAACAGGATAAGCTATATCGGGTCGGGTAAGTATGGCAAGATATATTAAACATCCAATTAGTTGCTGATAAGGCAAACTTTTATCACAACTTAAATCTTTTGTTAATTTTAATCCACACTCCATTGGTGTATCTACTGGTTTACAGTCAACCATATTAAATTTTTGTAACAACTGCTCAATATAATCACATTGATCTTAAGTTAAAATCTTATTACATTTATCATAATGAACTGACATACCAAGACACTGTCTAATTTGACCCAGGTCTTTAATTTTAAACTGAGATTCCAAAATATACTTTAAATTATTCGTTTCATCACTACTATTTGAAAACACAAAAAAAACATCTACGTATAATGCAATTATGGTCATACTTCTACCATCCTTTTTAGTATACAAACAAGATTCACATTTCGACTTTGAATAACCATTTTCAGTTAAGCACATATCTACTTTATTATACCACATTCTTGATGATTGCTTCAATCCATAAATAGCCTTTTTCAATTTCAAAACTTTTTCTGAATCTGGGCAGTTAAACCCTTCAGGCATTTGCATTTAAATATTTTCATTTAAATCACCATTCAAGAATGCAGTACACACATCTAAATGTGTTATGTCAAGTCCAAGTTTTACAGAAATAGCAAGCAATAATCTGAGAGAACTGTATCTTACTACAGGCGAGAAAGTCTCAACATAGTCAATACCAGGTTGCTGGGTAAACCCTTTAGCCACTAACCTTGCACGGTAACGGACTTTACCACTACACTCAAGCTTTTTCTTAAGTACCCACTTACACTGCACAATAGTAGAGTTATCAGGAACATTGACTACCTCCCAGGCACCACTTTGTTCGAAGCACTCCAGCTCCTCCTGTACTGCCTGCAGCCACTGGTCTCTCTCAGGCCCTTTCAGTGCTTGCTTGAGTGTGAGACCTGTTCCACTATCCATTTCTGTGTAGCAGAGACCACCAAAACCAAATCTGTCTGGTGCACGACGTTCTCTGACAGGTCTATCAGGCTTATAACTACTACTGCGTGTGTCTACACAATCTTCATAATCACTTGGTACATAATCTGAAAACTCTGTAGATGTATCCTCCTTTGCTTCTTCTGTCAATGTACAATCTGAGTCCCCCACTGAATCCTGCAGAATCTGGGTGTCTCCTGATGTTTTATCCATCTCAGACTCATTTTTGTTCTCTTCAGACGTAATATCCATCATAACCAACTGTTTCTCCATGATAATTACATCTCTACTTGTGAAAATTCTTTTCTCTTTTGGATCATACAATCTGTAGCCTTTAATATTATCAGGATATCCAAGTAGTATACATTCAATGGACTTTCTGTCCCATTTGGACCTTTTCTCTTTGTTGACATGGACCATGATAGGAGATCCAAAAATCCTTACGTTGCTCAGATCTGGCTTAACACCTGTCCATAATTCATATGGTGTTTTGCCATCTAAAACTGAAGAAACAATCCGATTATGTAAGTATACAGCCGTATTGCAAGCCTCCGCCCAGAACTTCTTGTCCAGATCAGCGTCATAAAGCATGCACTTAGCCTTTTCAATAACCGTTCTATTCATTCTTTCACATAATCCGTTTTGTTGAGGTGTATAAGGGTTGGATTTTTGGTGCACTATTCCGAATTTCTTCAAGTAATCATCAAACGCTGTATTACAAAATTCCTTCCCGTTGTCAGTTCTGAAGGTTTTCACTTTTCTATTAGTTTGGTTTTCTGCCAATGCCTTGAATTCCTTAAAGTATTTCAACGCTTCATTCTTATGTTTTAGAAAGTAAATGAAGGTCATCCGGCTGAAGTCATCGACAAACAATAGAAAGTAGGATGCGCCTCCCAGTGAAGTTGCCTCCGTTGGCCCACAAAGGTCACTATGTACGACATTTAGCAATTCTGTACTCCTTGTGTCACTACTTGTAAAAGGTAATCTACACTGCTTACCTTCACAGCATATCTTACAGGTTGATTTACTTATGGTGAAATTCTCATCATAACTCATTCCCTCAATTGTATTTTTGGTTTTCCTTAAACTATCACTGTACAGGTGGCCTAATCTGCGATGCCAAGTAAGATCCGAAGTAGTCACTGCAGCAACCAAACATTCTTTTAGATTCAGTTTATAAACACCATTTGTCAATGAAGCAGTAGCAACCAGTTCACGTTTTCTATTGTAAATATGACAACTGTGTCCGTAAAATGCACCTTGTTGCCATTTTGAATCAATCTGCTTACTGATATAAGGTTTGTTGTCAAGTTTGGTACACAGTAACATCTTCAATGTTTATTTCAAATTCACTGCCTTCAACTGAGGTTACAATCTTAACATCGCCAGCACACGTAACGCAAACAGTTTCTTGATTTGCAACCATTATTTCTTGTTGAACTTTCCGATATCTACTAGTGATCCAATCTACATTGGCAGTTAAATGCACACTAGCACCGGAATCAATATACCAGTCAGTTTTGTTGAAACTGCCGCTTAAGAATACAGCTGAGAACGCATTAGTCTGCTTACGGTCTGCATTTTTGTTGAACTTGGGATTATTCTGGCACTGTGATCGATAATATCCAGTTTGTTTACATCGATAACATCTGACACTGACAGTTTTCGAATTGACGTTTTCATTTTGGTATTTGACGCCATCTTTGCCAGTACTGCCACTCATAGACGCACTTGATATCGACTTGTTCTGTTGGTATTTCCTTGACACTGCGAGCGCGCCATCCACATTGTCTATACTTCCGGTTTCCATGTCTAGAAGCTTGCTTTTAATGGCGTCCGTTGTTACTTGAATGCCCGAAGGCTCTATCGCCATAATCATGGGAGAGAACTTCTCTGGTAATCCAGCTAGTAGCAGCGAACCAATCCATTCGTCATTTATTGCAAATCCTGTTCCACATAGTTTCTGACCCGTCTCTATTATTTGCGTTACATAGGAGGTCATGGAACTGCAATTCTCCAATCGAATAGATATCAAATTTCGTAAAAGACTGATCCTTCTAGTAAACCCAGAATCATCGAAGAGCGACTTGAGTTTTTCCCACAGCTCCTTTGTAGTTTTAACGGTCTTGATATGAACATATAACGATGAGTCTATAGTGAGTACAAGCTTCGCCTTTGTCTTCGCGTCGTCTGCAGCTGATACAACAACTTCTGTACCACTTTCATCTCGTTCGGTCCTGATACACTTCATCATCCCTTCGAGTATTAAAAAGTTTTCTGCTGCGAACACCCATTCGTCATAGTTCTCACGACCACGCAACTTCGGCACGTTTATAATGTAATTGGCCGCCATTACGACAAAGCGAACGAAACGAGCACCGGCACCCACGTAGCACAATACACTTACAGTACAGTTTTTACGCGGAAACTGGCCGAACCAATTTGGAAATATCGATAAACGATCGAACTGTAACAAATTACTTTCACCAATTGGCCGCTCAGAATTAAAGTCTGGGCACATTACCTCTTAAATGAAACAACCGAGTGCGTTGGAAAAGACAGACTGACATGTATTTGTTTCATAGACAATTGCATAGATACAGTTAACATAAACTACACTAGATGTCGCTACGGTACACATTTTGATATACGATCAATATTTATCTTGATGACATCATTATTATCTCAACATCATTGGCTGAACACATAGTTAACCTCGAAAAAGTGTTTCAGAGATTTCGAGAGTCCAATTTTTAAGATCCAAATGGACAAATCCGAGTTCCTTAAGTTAGAAACCGCGTATCTCGGACATATAAAAACTAGAGAAGGTATAAAACCAAATCCCGACAAGATTAGTGCAGTAGAAAAGTACTCCATACCAAAAACCCCTAAAGATATCAAGCGATTCCTAGGACTCGTAGGATACTATCGTAAATTTATTCCAGACTTTGCTAAAATAACAAAACCTCTCACTGAGTGTCTAAAGAAGGGTAGGAAAAATAGTTTTAGATTCCGAATATGTCCAAAGCTTTGAAAAATTTAAAACACTACTAACAAACGATCCCATTTTACAATATCCCGATTTTAATAAAGAATTTGTGCTAACAACCGATGCTTCCAATGTAGCCATTGGAGCCGTATTATCCCAAGTACAGTAGGATCCGACAAACCCGTGTGTTACGCGTCTCGAACCTTGAATGAAAGTGAACTCAACTACAGTACCATAGAAAAGGAGCTTCTCGCAATCGTATGGGCCACCAAGTATTTTAGACCATACTTGTTTGGTCTTAAATTCAAGGTAATATCTGACCATAGAACTTTACAGTGGATGATGAATATCAAAGAGCCAAATTCACGATTAACGAGATAGAGATTAAAGCTTAGCGAATATGATTTTGACGTAATATATAAGAAGGGTAAAAATAACACTAACGCAGACGCCTTGTCTCGAATCGAAAGTCATAATGAAGAGACTAATTCGTTGATACAGGATATCTTCTCCATAATGCCAAGTCCTACGGAGACCCAACCTTCTGCACATTCATCTATTGCAACTGTACATACTAGCCTAGAACACCCCATATTAGAAGTACCGATCACAGATGAACCCCTTAATAAGTTCCACCGTCAGATATGTTTTACGGTAGTAGAGGATGTTAAGCGTAAACTGGCTGTATCGAAGCCATTAGAAACTCATACGCGAATAGCTATTCAGATATCCGCATCTAATTTAGAAAATGACATAATTTACCGCCGTCAAGGAATTTGTGAACCCAAAAGTCAAAACAGCTATTTTAATAAATTCACCCCTTGCTATGTACTCAATCATACCAGTAATACAAGGAAATTTCAAAAGTTCATCCATGAACCTTGTATTAGCTAAAACCGAACTGGGAAAACGTCAAGGAATATCTCCACCAACAAGAACTAATTCAGCACTACCATGATGGCAAAACAAACCATCGCGGAATTACCGAATGTTACTTAGCTTTATCTAGAAAATATTACTGGCCAAAAATGAAGGACAGCATTACTAAATTTACAAATGAATGCATAATTTGCGGGCATGCTAAGCACGACAGGAGACTTATTAAACCCCAGTTTAATATAGTACCTCTGCCACAAAACCATTCGAGATACATAGTTCGTATGGATTTATTCACGGTTCACAATGAAAAAATATATTGCCTTCATAGATGTTCTTACTAAATACGAACAGGTATATCACCTCAGAGATAGCACTGGAATAAGCATACTTCAATCCCCTCCTAAAATTCTGTACCCATCACGGAGTCCCCATAACCTTAGTAACTGACAATGGCACCGAGTTCACCAATCAACTCTTCTCTGAATTTACGCGTCTCCATAAGATAAATCACCATAGAATCTTACCGCATTCACCAAATGATAATAGTAATATTGAACGTTTTTACTCAACCATCCTTGAGCATAGGTATTAGAATTTTAAAGTAACAGCAGATACAGATTTTACAAAATGCAGACCATTCGATTCATTAACAGGACATTTTGATCCCAGAGACATTTTAGACTTAGATCTTACACAACAATTATTACAACAGTACGTTCAAAAGCATAGAGACCAAATGAGCAAAGTTTATCAAATCATTAATGATTCATCCTTAGAAAATAGATCCTCATTGATAGAGAGTAGAAATAAAACCCGTGAGCCCGGAATAGAGTATGTCCCGCAGCAGCAAGTATTCATTAAGAATCCGTCTGCTAGTCGTCAGAAAAGTGCTCCACGGTATACCCAAGATATTGTTCTAGCTGATCTGCCAATTCATATCTACACGTCTAAGAAACGTGGACCTGTTGCCAAGGCAAGATTAAAAAGGGGCCCTAAGATCCCTAACTTGTTGTAGGATTCTACTTTTATGATCGTTCACGGGACGCGGCCAAAGAAGATAAAACTTGAAGGTTTGGCCGATGGACCAGGCTTATTACCGTAAAAACTTGGACCAACAAGAATGATCACGCACCACCATACTTTCCTTCAGTATGTAAACCTGAAGAATATCGAGGACCAAGTTACAATCTTACAAAACCAACTTTTGAACTATCGTAGCCAACTTAGTAATGATACATATGCATTATTCGAGTTCCAGATCAATTATCTTACTGTAAAGATGGGCAAAATAGAGAATCAATTAAAATCTTTAGAAACTGATCGAGCTAGAAGTTACTTTTAAACAGTACATATATGACAGGTTACTTGATCCATTACGTAAAGTTCGGACAATTACTAAGTGCTAGCTGTTGCCCGCGACTTCGTCCCCGTGGTAGAAGATATAAGTTATGATTAAGGTATACCTGCCCGGTTTTTTTCACAATTTCCATTGTATCTTAGCTCCTATTAGTCACAGCGTGATGGTTTATAGCCTTTTTTTTTTTTATTTAGGCGGGGGAATCCTCATGGACACCCACTCCCTCGGGGAAGGAAATGGGTAGTGTCAGACTTTTACTGACTAAACCTGAACCGCCGTGCTACGTCATCCGCGTTTTGTGTCGGTGTATGGCAATGCGTTGCAATCCTTCATACACCGACCGCGGGCTTCCACCGGCCAGTAATGTGGGCCGGTAGGTCACTTTCTTGTGTTGTGTGGAGGCGACGTGTAAAAAGCGTCGGCCTCCTCGCCTCATATTGGGACCGCATCCATAGCACCGAATGTGGCCCCCGCCGTGGGTAATATACTCGGACGACAGACACCCCCGTGCCGTCGCCCAGAACCCTAGTTAGGGCGGGAGAGCGCGCTCAGGCGCGGCTCTGCGCCGCCCCACTCGACGTTGGCGTATGGCGGGCGCGCTGGGTTCAGTTTCCCGAACGCGCTCCTCCGCCTCCTTCTGTGACATCACTGTTTCACAGAAGGAGGCCAATGCATCCCACGCCGCCCGGCTGCCGATCGCTGCAGCGATGACAGCCGACAACTCGGCGACGTCCACTCCACCCAGCGCAGACACAAGTTCCGCGAGTGTGTGAAGTGCGGTGTCATCCGCGTCACCGCACTGATGACACACTGTGGTGACCTCTCTTCGGGCCACCCGAAACAGGTAGTGCCCGAAGGCACCGTGTCCGGTCAGCATCTGCGTGAGGCGGTACGTCAAAAAACACCGTACCGCCTCTCCCCCCACTGTTGGAGATGTGGGCGGATTGCCTCCACCGTAGCCCGCCCCGCCGTCGGATTGGCGAGCCTTAGTTCCCAATTTCGGAATGCGACGAAGCGGGCTTGTCTGCGCCAGGTCTCACGCTGCCCCGGGAGGGTTCGATGCCCCGAATGATGGTTTATAGCCTAAAGCTTTCCTCGATGAATAGTCTATTCAACACAAAAATATTTTTTCAATTTGGACCAGTAGTTCCTGAGATTAGCGCGTTCAAAAAAACAAACAAACAAACTCTTCAGCTTTATATATTAGTATAGATAGATAAATGATTATAAGTTAAAATGTAGAGGATTTAAAGAAAATAATTAACTAGAATAGAAGAACACTCTAGCATTTATCCGTGCATCCAGTACGCACCATCCTATGATAGATATAGATACTCTCATAGGCCTCTCCAAGAGCACGCCACTGAGATCGATTTTCGGCTTCTCGCATCCAGCTCCTGCCAGCCATCTTGTGCAAGTCATCACTCCACCGTGCCTGAGGACGTCCTACACTACGTTTGCCGAAGCGTGGTCTCCACTCTAGAACTCGTTTACCCAACGGTTATCGGTTCTTCGGCTAATATGGCCAGCCCACTGCCACTTCAGCTTGCTGATTCGGTGGGCTATGTCGATGACCTTGGTTCTCTGACGGATTACCTCATTTCTGATGCGATCCCTCAGAGAAATGCCGAGCATAGCCCTTTCCATAGCCCGCTGAGCGACTTTAAACTTGTGAACCAGCCGTACCGACAGTGTCCACGTTTCGGCTCCGTAAGTCATGACAGGTAGGACGCACTGATTGAAGACTTTTGTCTTTAGGCACTGTGGGATCGACGATGTTAGGACTCGACGTAACTTCCCAAATGCAGCCCAACCAACTGAATTCTCCTATTCACCTCGTCCTCAAAGTTGTTTCTACCTAACTGCAATGTCTGCCTGAGGTATACATATTTCTGAACAACTTCGAGAACGGCGCCGTGTATCGCAATCGGTTCCGGTAGAACATGTTCATTGAAAATGAACTTGGTTTGTCCAAGTTCATCCGTAGGCCGATGCGTAGAGAAGATTCAGCCATGCCGTTCAGCATCTGTTGTAGGTCCTGCAGCGTTTCCGCTATGATGACGACATCGTCAGAAAATCGCAAGTGAGAGATGTGTTCGCCATTGATGTTTGATGCCGCGTCCTTTCCAGTTCAGCGTCTTGAACATATCCTCCATTGCATTAGTGAACAATTTCGGGGAAAAATAACATCCCCTTGTTCACTCCTCGATGCAACGGTATGGGCCTTATTGCTGATTCTGTACTTGGACGGACATTGTAGCGGCTTCGTAAAGACATCTCATCACTTGGATGTATGCCAATCTACTGACAACGCTGCAGGGGACTACAGAACAGACCAGATTTCAACCGAGTCAAAGGCCTTCTCATAGTCCACAAATGCTAGACACAGGGGCTGATTATACTCTTCGGTCTTCGTATAATCTGCCGCACTGTGTGGATGTGGTCTATGGTGCCGTATCCGCTCCGAAACCCAGCCTGCTCCGGTGGTTGGAATTCGTCGAGTCTTCGCGCAGCGAGTCGATCGTGACCATCTTGAGAACAGCTTATAGACGTGGCTTAGGAGGGAAATGGGTCGATAGTTCTTCAGCTGGGTTTTGTCTCCCTTTTTGAAGAACAGGAGAAACACTCCTACTCCACGCCCCTGGAGTTCTCCCTTCAAACAGGACGGCATTAAAAGCTTTTGGAGCTCCCCTAGTAAGGGGTTTCCGCCTGCTTTTAATAGCTCTGTTGTAATGCCATCCTCGCCAGGGGCTTTTCCATTTTTGAGCTGTCCAGAGCGATCTCGATTTCGCCACTTGCTGACTTCTGGCAGGTCTTCGGTGAAATGGCGTGTTAATGTGGCTCTGGAATCCTCATATCCGGGATCAGGTCGAGATGCATGCGATGCGTATAACCGGCCATAGAAATTTTCCACTTCCGAAGGACTACCGCACCGAAGAAACGACTTCTCCACTTGTTGTGGTCAGCTTTGTCAAGTGGCTTCTTCCAAGAGATTGTACGAACACCTTTGACCCCCGATTCAGCTCAATTGCTCTTTCAATGTCAAGAGTATTGGAGCACGGAGGTCGCGTCGTACGTGCTTGTTGATCTCTTGGTTTAGAGCCCGCTTAGCTGACGAAGTGACAGGCGGGTTTTCACGTCGTTTCTTCATAAGCCCTAATGTCTCTTCCGAAAGCTTTGATTTCCTGCCCTTACGCTGCACGTTACAGAATCTCGAACCTTCCTCCCTGAGGATCGAACCACATATTCTTGGTTCGGTTAACGTCTGTTGTGGTTTCCACGGCGGCAAATCGTTCTCCAAATTTGACTGGAACGTTTCAGATCCTGTCATGGTTTGGAGCAGTGTTGGTCGGAGCCTGGCCTTCATCAGACGGAAACGTTCGGCCTTGACGTTGATATTCAGAGAGCCTCGGACAAGTCGGTGATCGCTCCCGGTATTAAACCTATTGATCACAGAGACGTCTCTGAATATGTGCTTCTTGTTCGTCATGATGAAGTCAATCTCATTTTTAGTCATAGTGTCGGGGCTTTGCCACGTCCACTTCCTTTGAGGCTGCTTTTTGAAAAAGGAGTTCATCAAAAAGAGCCCCTCGCGTTCGAGGAAGTTGACGAGCATTTGCCCCCTATGATTCCTGCTTCCAAATCCATGGGATCCTACTGCCGATTCGCCGCAAATCTGTACTCCCACTTTAGCGTTAAAGTCCCCCATGACAACGGTGTAATGGGTCTTTGTAGTGAAGTGGAGGGCCCTTGATATATCATCAAAATATCCTCCACTTCATCGTCTGAATGTGTCGAGGTCGGTGCGTACACTTGCACTACCTTAGGCTATACCTGTCGGTAAGCTTTATATATGGTACGCTACCCTGTTCGAGACACTAGACACCTCTACAACGTTATCAGCTAGGGACTTATTAACCAGAAACCCAACGCCACCTTGGATTGTTGGTCTCCCCTCTCGGAAGTACATTAGGTGACCTGATTCGAGGGTTATGGTGTCCTCCCCCTCTCTTCGAACTTCACATAACCCTAATATGTGCCACCTAATCTTCCCAAGTTCCACCTCGAGTTGCGCCAGATGCGAGTCAAGCCGTAGCGTGCGGCCGTTGTACGTCGCAAGAGTCAGATTTATTTGGTGGCCTCCCGTAACACCGGAGATTCTTCGCACCCCCTGCC